>NC_030435.2:12847726-13060226 GCF_001660625.3 Ictalurus punctatus
ATTTTGGTGAAAAGCGGACAAACGGTCTAAATGGTGGACAGAAAGTTTACTCGATCATGACATAATTGGTATCATGGTTCTCGGCATGAACCATGGAATCTATCATTCTCATGACAGTCTCATGACAGTAGGCAAAAGGAGTCAATAGCTATTAGCATTTTTGGAAATAGCATTATAATTTTTGACCTCAAGGTTGCACTGTCCCAAAACTTTTTGAGTCCCTTCAAAGCATGGTGTGCCAAAGACACACACCAAGTTTTGTAAAGGTAAGCCATGTTGTTCGTAAAATACAGCATTTTATGACTAAATGTAAAACGTCTGACATCCAAAATGGCCAACATAGGAAAATGTGGCATCGTTTGACTCAGTATGTAGCACTTGATCTAAAGATACAATTTTCATGATTTCCTGACCAGTAGGGGGCAGTGTGCCAAAACACTGCAGATAATCTCAGGGCCTAATGATGATGATGCATACCAAGTTTTGTCACAATCCCTCAAAGCATTGCGGTGATACAGTCTATAGATGCTGCAGGCCAATTTTCTGAATTTTGATGGAAAATGACGACATAGGGTGCAATCGAATCATCTTGAGCCATGGAACTTCGTTCCTAGGACTGACGGTTCAAAAGTTATTAAAATAAACGTGAGTGTATATTTGGGCAGTTGGTGGTGCTAGAGGGTTTGAGGTAGAAACTCCAAAACTGGTTAATTTTGAGACTGTCCTCTATAGGTGTGCCAATTTTCATAACTTTCCTGAGAACGGTTCTATGAGCTGCCATAGACTTAAGAGCGGAAGAAGAAGAATAATAGGAAAACTAATGGGGCTTGACCCCTAATGATAAATATTGTTATTGTGCACTCAAGTTTGCTGTACAAACCAACCAGAACAAAGCAAAACAACATGGTGGGGGTGTGTATCTTGTATATAAAATATATCACATATTACAGTTTTTTGAGGGGACATTTGGCATTTGACGCAAAAGGTTTTCTATTGGTTACTGAGGTTAAGGTTAGGGTTGGACTTCGGTATAGCATAGCATTAATTACAACATAATTAATATACATAATAATTATTATGTGAATGCAATGACCTCACCAGGATACACTGAAAAAAGGTAATATGTGGCTCTTAAATATCTCAGATTTAAGAGAAGGTATTATGTATAGTTTATAGAAAAATATCAAGTTCCTCATCAAAAAGTGATTTAATTGGCTATACTAAATTTAGTTTAAACAAGTTTTAAATTACTTGTTCCAATTATGTAGCATGAATATCATGATCATTTCATGTAGTATTAACATGATCCAATTACAATATGAAATATCACAAGGATGTCGCTTATGCGAAGAAAAACTGTGGTATTAAAATTAACTTGATTAAAACAAGTATGGTCTAGTAGCACACAGGGAAATGCTGCTGTTTCACAAATGTAGTAATTGTGCATGTGTGTGTGTATGTTTAGGCTGGCTGGCTGTTAGATGGTGAAGGGTGTGTGCTCAGGCAGAAGGATTTAGCCCGTGCTGCACTGGCTGGCCGCAGTTTTTCCTCACCACAGGGTGAGCTGGACATGCACCGACTGCGAAGGGCACTGGAGAGAGTCTCATTCGAGCAGGCAATGGGGGGCAGACTGGAAGAGAGTGATACAGAGACACACAACATTCCACAAGGCGCTCTGTCCCTCACAGACTCCAGTGAGACACAAAATATGAATTTTTGTATATTTTTTCTATATAACCATAGTAATGTAGTAAAACATTAGACACAGAGGACAAAACTAATTGAATCATGATATTTGTTGGTTTAGGTCTTAAGAACTGCAATAGTTAAAACTGTTTACATGTGTTACCAATTGAGTAAAAAATTATTGAGCACACATAATATGCAAATATTTCTACTGTTGTCTTTTGGATGTTTTTGTACTTTTAAATAAATTCACAGAATAAGCATGAAACGTCTTCCTTATAATTTTTCTCTTGCTCATTCTGCCTCTTTTACCCTTCCCTCCAGATGGTATTCTCTTCCCAGCTTCACCGTTGGACTGGGATGGTTTCACTGATCCTGAATCCCTATTCGCAGCTAGTCCTGTAGGCTTTTATTGAAAGCAAATACAGAATTTTAAAGCAATAACACAACACATACAGCCATACTAATTAATTCAATATCAGGTTGCGCAGGTGCCATGCCAATTGGTGATCCATGGGCTGCTGGGATCAAAGCCTATGTCCTGGGAGGTCAGCATGGACCTTTGTGTTCTCTGGAGTTCTGAGGAAGCTCCACAAGACATCTGGGATGCAGTTGTCCACCATCTTGCTGCACGCTCTGTCATCCGAGATTTCGAGAACATGGCAGAGAAGGAGACAGACATTGAGCATGGTGAGAGAAAAGCAGAGAGAACTAAAAAAGAAATGAGGGAGTCTGAGCAGATGCGAGAGAGCTGGGCAATAATGCAAAAAATATTTTAGACTTTGATACCACAACTATATGATGAGAGACAGTCAGACTCACATTATTATTCAAGTTTGAATTCACATAAAAATTTGTCCAGGTGATAGATTAGACAATAAACAAAAACATGCATATGAATTAAAGTATGTCAACATGGATTCAAATGTTGCAAAATGATTTGTGAAATGTAAGATCTGTCATTTAATGTAACCAAAGGTAGAGTCAAGAAATCCTGTACTACTCATTATTTGAAGATAAATGCTACAAAAAAACTATTTTTATTTTATGTTTGTTTTGCCTCTTTAAAAAAGGCAAAGCAGAATTACTAGCTATGACCACATCTAACATACTCCAATAAAAGTATGCCAAATCATATAAATGTTTTGCTGCAGTCACTCTGGCACAAAAAAGCTAAGTGAGCAGGAGAAAAGTAATTTCAGTTTTTGTAGTCGGAGTAAAGCAGGTACCTGACATAAACATATCCCTATTTCTGATTTGTGCATGGGGTTTCCTGATGTTATGTACATCCAATGTAGCCAGTATAGAATGTCAGACATAAGAAATTCAGAAATTTCTCTAAACAATATTGTTATTTTGCAGTATTCGGTAAGCAAAAAATGTATCCAGTTTCAGTTCATTTCTAAGCCTAATGTAACACCAGCCTTGTTCTGTTTATTTAACTTAATGTGCAATATTAATTTTCACTCTTAATCAGTCATAATCCCAGAGGGAAAAGAAAGAGAGAGAGAGAGAGAGAGAGAGAGAGAGAGAGAGAGAGAGAGAGAGAGAGAGAGAGAGAGAGAGACTATCTCTCTATCTTCACTCTGGAAAGTTGAAAGATTGCAGTGCAGCTGCGGTAACTATTGGCAATAACTAAATTTCAGGAATAACTTTGTTTTGCTGTCATGGAGACTTTTTTGAAAACGTTAGTCAAGATGACTGGTATTATTTCTGATTAGTCATGAAATGTCTTATATTATTATAACAATCTAGTACTTGGACTTCGACTGCTAGAAAAGTAATATAATTTATTAAAATTTTCTTCTATTACTTGAATTTCTTTTCTTTCTTTTTTTTTTTTAAAGAAATCCATTTCTGTACTGTAGGTTCATCAAAGCGATACCGAATGAAAGCCATCCAGACTAGCAAGAGCTGTGGAATCATCTCCATGTACACATCCTTCAGTACTACTGATGCCAGCACCAGGAAAATGTTTTCAGAGTCCACAGACATACGACACATGGGTAGACACACTTGCACAACACAAGCTAATGTTGCAGATACAGCAATCTGACACAAATTTCACATTAAACTACATAACAAATAAATAACAGCCATGTGCCCAGACTCACAACAAATTCTGTATAGCACTCAGGATGGTTGCTTTGTGACACCTGGGAAGGAACTGCAAGGATCTATTTTGTTCCTTGTTTAAACCAAATTAATTTAGGTATTGTTCAGCCCTCTTTGTGGTTTCTCCCTATATGAGAATTATTTCTGTGTAATCTGTGGCCAACCTTTTGCTACTAGTGATGGAATGTTTCATGAATAAATATCAACAGTGCTTTTGTACATGAAAACATCATCTTAATTCTTACATGTTAAATATATTTTCTGCAAATTGTTGGCATAGCATATATGTGTCTTTAAAGGGAAACCTCAAAATGTTTCCCTATTAGAAATTGTTTCAAGCTAGAACCTTTTTAAGAAGGTAAGAAACCTTATGCCACAGCGTGCTTGAATGCCCAATTCTGATTGGTCAGAAGGTGTGCATTACTTTTGTTTACAGTGCGGTAAAAAAGTATTGAACGAATCAACATTTTTTTTCAGGAAATATATTTCCAATGAGGCTATTCACATGAAATTTTCACCAGACATCAATATTAACTCAAGAAATCCACACATATAAAGAAATCCAAACATTAAAGTCCATAAAAGAAGTTATGTGCAATAAAGAGAAACGACACAGGAAAAAGTATTGAACACCCTAACTGAAATTTATTTAATACTTAGTGGAGAAGCCTTTGTTTGTAATGACAGATTCAAGATGCTTCCTGTATGAAGAAATCAAGTGGCCGCAGTATCCAGGTGTGATTTTGGCCCATTCTTCTAAACATATTGTCTTTAAATCTTGTTTAAATGGATTCAAGTGAGGTGATTGACTGGGCCATTCTAACACCTTGATTTGTTTTCTCTGAAACCAATTGAGAGTTTCCTTTGCTGTATGCTTTGGATTGTTGTCCTGCTGGAAGGCCACCCACGTCTCATCTTCATCATCCTGGTAGATGGCAGCAGATTCTTCTCAAGAATCTCCAAGTAAAGGACTCAATTCATCGTTCCTTCAATTATATGAAGTCTGCCAGTAACATGCGATGAAAAACATCTCCACACCATGATGCTAGCACCTACAAACTTCACTGTTGAAATAGTTCTTTAAGGGTGATGTGCAGTGCCATTTCTTCTCCAAACATGGTGTGTAGTATGACAACCAAAAAATTCAATTTTGCTCTCATTTAACAAAACTACACTCTCCAAGTATTTCATAGGTTTGTCTAAATGAGTTGTAGCAAACTTTAAATGAACTTCGGCATGCCATTTCTTTAGTAATGGAGTCTTGCAGGGTGAGCATGAGTAGTGGAGTACATTGCCTATTGTTTTATCTGTGACAAAGGCCTCCAAGTGTTTTTCGACCTCTTCCCGAGTGGTATTTGGCTCTTGGGCTACTCTTTTGCCTATTTTTCTGAATCCCTGGTCAGAAATCTTGTGAGGAGCTTGTGTGCATGGCCAGGTTGATGACGGAGTGATGTTGCTTCCACTTGCGGATAATGACCCCAGTGGTGCTTACTGGAGGATTCAGAAGTTTTAGAATACAGCTGTATCCGATTCCATCAATATGTTTTGCAACATATAAGGTTGCGAAGGTCTTTATTGCTCTTTGTTTTTACCCATCATGAGATGTTTTTTTGTGTGACACCTTTGGTAACAAAAGGTCTTTTTATAGACTGTGGTAGAAATTTAGACAAACAACAGTAGACTCATCCTCTGAGGTGAAGAGGCTTATTACAGAAGGATGAATACAGGATAAAAGGAAGCAGGATAGAAGAAAGCAGGATAGAATAATGAGAGTGCTCTGGGGCACTTGTGCTGAACATCTACTATATATATAAAGCGCAGGACAAGATACACTTTCTATGTACCGATAAGGAGCAGTTTGAGGCGGTTCAAAAAGTCTTTATTTCAGGATCGAACCCTTAACAGAAAAACATGTTTGTGTCTCTGTAAGCATATAAACATTCTGTAGTAATCTAAATGACATGACATCACCTTCTTAGGTGTTATCCTCTGATGAACATGAACAGAACAAGAACAAAACTATTAGAAACTCACAAGACCATCAATTTACCAACCCAGCTGATACTAATTTGCACAGATAGGAGTTATAATTACTTATGGATTTCAGCTAGTTCCTGGCCTTACTTTGCCTGGGAGAACTGCTTTTTCTTAGCATGTTCAATATTTGTTTCCTGTGTCATTCCAATTTATTACACATAACTATATTTATGGACTTTAATGGTGTGAATTCTTTATGTATTCAGATTTCTTGAGTTAATACTGATATGTGAATAGCCTCATTGGAATTATATTTACTGAAAAAAATGTTCAATAATTTCCCCCACTGAAAGAGCAGTATTTCACATAACAGTAGTTTTGGCTGTAACATGAATGATAGGTTTATAGTAATGCCCTTGATCTTATACGTTATTGTTTCTATACTAACAGCTCAAACAGAAGGACTTGTATGGCAGACGCTCTATATACACTGATGTACATGCATTTAAATAATCCTCTTGTAGCATCTTCTTTGTCTAGACACCCTATGGGTCATCACAGCAAAACAGTGACTACATTTCCCATCCTGCACTGTGGCCTACACACATGGCCGCCATGGACTACACTTCCCACACATACACATTCACCTTCTCCGGAATTCCAATCACACACACCTGGTGCCAATCTCACACTCACTCACTCACTCCCCGCCATATAAGACACTTTTTGAACACCATGACTTTGCCTAGTATTGAGTGTATTCTTGTTACCAAGCGGTTGTTCCTTGTTTCTCGGTTTGAGTCATGTTTAGTGACTTTGTTTCTCGTTTTGGATTCTAGCCTTGCCCAGTTTATGCCTGTTTGTAGATTGCTTGACCCATAGCCTGTTTTAACCATGCTCTTGTGTCATGATTTGGATTTGTCTGCCTGTCTCTCTCTATTAAACATATTTTACTGCACTTGCATCTGTCCTATCCTCCCTTATGTTCCGGAACGTGACACTAGGTAAGTGGGTGGATACCACCCCTTCTGTTGAAAATGGTTAAGGTAGTATAACAGTTTCATCCTGGTAGTTAGGTAAATAACTTAAGAGGGTTAATCTATGTATAGGGTTTAGAAGTGTTTATTCTGTTCTTTCCTTTGGTACCGTCAAGTTCTCTCGCCAGGGGACACTTGTTAAACTGGTTGTCATTCAACATGTCATTTGTTAACAAAGAGTTGTCTTGCAAATTGTCTTTTGTATGTTTTGTGCTTTGGTAATAATCCTTTGTAAATATATGCTCAATTCCTCAGTCCTCCTTCCTCCAACAAGCCAGCTATCCACTGTTTAACTCCAGCCCATGTTACGAAACCTGCGCAGATCCAGAGTCCCAACCTTAGCAGGGTTGTAACATTATTATACTTGGTCATTTATTTATTGAGGCAATATTATAATATTGAATATTACATATCTGTGAGTGGCAAAAGTATTTGAACCTTTGCTTTCAGTATCTGGTGTGACCCCCTTCCTTGTGCAGCAATAACTTCAACTAAATATTTCCAGTAACTGTTGATCAGTCCTGCACATCGGCTTAGAGGAATTTTAGCCCATTCCTCAGTACAGAACGTCAACTCTAGGATGTTGGTGGGTTTCTTCACATGACCTGCTTGCTTCGGGTCCTTCCACAACATTTCTCTTGAATTCAGGTCGAAAATTTGACTTGGCCATTGCAAAATATTTCGTAGAATGACTTGTGTGCTTTGGGTCATTGACTTGCTGCATGTAGACCTTGAGGACATCCAGGCAGCCAATAAAGTCAAAGAGTGATTAAAACATAGTCACAACTTATCACTACATTCCACTGAAGGCACTCCCCTTCATTCCTTCAGACCTTTAAACCATAAGACCCAGACTCACTTACAGGATGGGGGCCCCAGGTAATGAGTTTCCAAACAAAGGAGTTAACACCAATGGCCATCGTAGAGAGCCATCTGGCAGGATCTTGCCTCTTGGTAATAGATCAACCCCTTCCCCTGCCCCCTGTCCTGTCTTGGAGCAGGGTGGAAATCCCTGCAATCTAACTTTATACAGTCTTCTAAAAAGGATACACACTCTGCAATACCTTCCCAGACTTCGATTCTCTGATCATCTACTAGGATATATACCATCCTCTCTACAGATCAGCCTTGGATTTTGTTAATGCTGGCTCCACTCAGATAAGCAAAGCACAAGAAGGAGGCCTGCTCACCCTGACCCTGGATTAGCCTGTGAAATCTTACAGACCTTCCTTTGTCTTCTTGTGACCAGCACGGAAGAACAGAGACATAAATTCCTGCATGGAGTTCACTTAATGCCTTATGATTCCATATGAAGTTATAACATAGACTTTGTCATAATCATATAGTTGTGCCTTTATACAACACACCGCCTATTTCACAATTGATTGATCATTATAATTTCCTATACACTCACACATCCATGTCCAGAATCCAAAGTTGTAATCCTTGTGTTTTGTTAACAAATGTATTTACTAGTATCCCAAACTGTCGAGTATTGTGAACTATAGTAACCTTGTATGTAACCTAAAGGTAGCTATTAGGCTTTTATTATCTGTTATTAGGCCAATATACCTGGCACAGTATTCCTTCAAGCTAAATACTTCATGTTTGGTATTTGTATGTTGGTCATAACATTTCTGGAATGCTAGTGAATGGCAAATTATAATAACTCCTCATGAAAATCCCTTTTTAAAGTTAAGTACAAATTAACAATAAAGTTGAATGAGCATGGAGCCTAACATAAATTATGCAGATTAGTTGGAGGGAAAGACCAAACTCTCTACCCACTGCCCAAAAGACTACTTCTAATTGGTTAAGACCCCTAGAGGGCTGAGACAGTTAGCAAAGTTTAAAAGGTCATGCCATGGTGAACCCACTGGCTGGCAGTGAGGAAGAAAAGTTTTTTGTTAGTCTCATCTATGTCATCATCTGGTTTTCAGACCTCCACTTCTTTCTTTTCTTAAGTATTACTGATAACTTTCACCAAAGACACTTAAGCTGAAACCGACCTGCAACCGTGATCGACTCCATCCAGTCACTGATCATTGTCTCGACCAGGTCTCCTGACCTCCGATGACGACGTATGCCTTGTCTCCAACTAACTACGGCAAGCAAGTACACATCTTTCCCACATGTAATAAGCTGGTGCAGTACTTAGGAATCCATAGTCTATAATCATTTTTTGGGTTGCTCATAGTACCTTGATGGTTCACTCAGGTCAGAGTCTATTTTGAACCAAAATTTGCCAAAACACTAGCATTCTGCTTTGCCTTTGCTGTACTGTAAGTCTATTACTCTGACATGCCCGTGTGTGTGTGTGTGTGTGTGTGTGTGCTTATTTGTTAGAGTAGTCTTTGTGTAGTAGTTAGATTAGTTTGTGTTGTAGAATAGTGTAATAAAGTCTTGTCTATATTAAAGTGAAGTTGCCTGTGATTCTTTGCTCGTGATCTAAGTCCCTAAACTTGCCGATTTTGTTACCCTGCTCAGAAATATATAAGGTGTTACCACCTTTCACATAAAGGAGGCGCAGACAGAAGCAAGTGCAGGTTAGGTAGTTTAATCCAAAAAAAACAAGTCCAACGGGTAATGCAAAAATCCACAACGTTAAACAGGCAAGGGTCATATGATCAGGCAAACGGGTCAAAACAGGCAAGGCAGAGAATCGAGGTCAATGGGGCAAACAAAGTCAAAACCAGAAGATCAACACTTAGTAAGGCTTGGTAACAACAGAGATAATAGCAACTGAGTGTATACATCGCAATGACACTATGTTCTAACAGTCTGTATATACTGTAGAGTGAGTGTGTGTGAGATTGATAACAGGTGTGTGATTAGAACTCTGGAGAAGGTGAACGTGTGTGTGTGGGAAGTGTAGTCCTCTTTGGCCATGTTTGTAGTTGGTGGTGCATCCTGGGAAACAGAGTCGCTGGTTTGCTGTGATCTTACACTACCAGATGCAGCAAAACAGGCCCAAACCCTGATACTACCACCGCCATATATCACATATGGTATAAGGTTATTATGCTGGAATGCAGTGTTATACTTTCTCCAAACATAATGCTTCTCATTTAAACCAAAAAAATCTATTTTGGTCTCATCCATCCACAAAACATTTTTCCAATAGCCTTCTGGCTTGTCCATGTGATATTTAGCAAACTGCAGATGGGCAGCAATGTTCTTTTTGAAGAGCAGTGATTTTCTCCTTGTAACTCTGCCGTGCACAACATTGTTGTTCAGTGTTCTCCTGATGGTGTACTCATGAACATTAACATTAGCCAATGCCAGAGAGGCCTTGTTTAGAAGTCAACCTGGGTTCCTTTGTGACCTTGTGTTGCTCTTGGAATGATCTTTGTTGCTTGACCACTCCAAGGGAGGGTAAACTTGGTCTTGAATTTCCTCCATGTGTACACAATCTGTCTGACTGAGGATGGGTGGAGTCCAAATATGGTTTTGTAACCTTTTCCAGCCTGATGAGCATCAACAACTCTTTCTAAATTACAAGGGGAGTCCAGGCAGTGAAAAGAGGGAGGCATTGCTGGCTACTTTTTTTGGGAAATGAAGAGGATTTCTATCTTTTATCCACTTGAAAGCCTACAACAGCAAGTTCCCAACATAAATGCGAGTTCCACACGTAGGCATAGCGGGGATATTCTACATGTGGTTGTGCAGTGTTGACATTTGTGATTGGCCCTAATACCTACAGGCTGCAGCCAATGAGAATGCTTCTCTATCAGCGCACGTCCTCACAGGACTGATCAGACCACCTCAGGTGGAGCCTTAACAGAGCCAAAAATCTTAACAGAAACAGTTACTTTAACAGATGTGTAACCAGTGTCGTGTCTAAAACGACTAGGTTGCTGAATTTCCTGTAGTTAGTCAATACAATAATCCTCAATTTACTGATCAAAATGAAGCCACGAACAAGATGGAAGCAAAATTCCAGTTTACTGTTCAAAAAACAATGAGATCCCCTTGTGAGATGTCCCAAAAGTGATCTGAATCTAAGCACAGATTCAATGCCCTATTTATATAGTCTTATCTTTAGCTTATGCCTACTTATCTCATTCTTTTGGAATCCCAATATGCTTTATTAACGTCTTTTCTGATTCCCCTTAAACCCAACTATCCTCAAATTGAAATACGGTTAGAACAAGCTTTTGTCTGTTACGAAACGTGGACAGACGAAGAGGTAACATGGGACGGACAACAGACGGGACATGGAACGAGATCAGAGTCGGGATTAATCAGGTAACGGGTTGTCAGGGGCATAGGCAAAAGCGTAGTCTTAAGGACAAGCGGATATCGAAAACCAGGAAAACGCATATAACAATAAGGCTCGGTAAACAAACAGAGACGAGTCTGCTGAGAGGTTACTTCGCAAGCGGCTGCCGCTAACGAGGCCCTTATATAACTTTAGATGTCTTGCAGGTGTTCATAATCAGAACTCCGGCAAACTCGAGCGCGGGCATGGCTGGGAAGTGTAGTCCTCTTCCGCTATGTCCCTGGGTGGCACTACACGTTGTGAACTGCAGCGCCGATTTCACCGTGTCGTAACATTGTCATTCTGAAATCCCATTAAAACACATCAGCTATTGGATATACTCTTATCTTCGTGTTTTTCTTTTTGGGTATTTAAAACAATTTCCAAGGCCCTACTGCCATACCCACTTCCAGTAAACGAGCAATGAGTCGCATCAAGACCCTGCTGCCCCAATCACTAGACACGCTGCAGTTCGTGTATCGCACCAACCGCTCAACAGATGATGCCATCGCCACCACCCTACATCTGGCCCTCACCCACCTGGACAAAAAGAACACCTACGATCGAATGCTGTTCATAGACTTCAGTTCGGCATTCAACACAATCATTCCTCAGCACTTGATTGGAAAGCTGAACCTACTGGGCCTGAACACCTCCATCTGCAACTGGATCCTGGACTTCTTGACTGGGAGATCTCAATCAATTCAGATCGGGAACAACATCTCCAGTGCAGAGCCAACAATCTGTCTCTGAATGTGGACAAAACAAAAGAGATGGTTGTTGACTTTAGGAGAGCACGGAGCAATCACTCTCCACTGAACATCAATGGTTCCTCCGTGGAGATCGTGAAGAGCATCAAATTCCTTGGTGTTCACCTGACGGAGAACCTCACCTGGTCCCGCAACACCACCTCCATAGCCAAGAAAGCCCAGCAGCATCTCTACGTTCTGCGAAGGCTGAAGAAAGCCCATCTCCCACCTCCCATCCTCACCACATTCTACAGAGGAACTACTGAGAGCATCTTGAGCAGCTGTCTGGTTCAGAAATTGCACCTCATTGGATCGCAAGACCCTGCAGCGGTTAGTGAAGACAGCTGAAAAGATCATCGGGGTCTCTCTCCCCCCATCACAGACATTTACACCAGACGCTGCATCTGCAAAGCCACTAGTATTGTGGATGACCCCACACACCCCTAACACACACTCTTCACCCTGGTGCCATCTGGAAAAAGGTACTGAAGCATTCGGACCCTCACAACCAGCCTGTGAAACAGCCATCAGACTCTTCAATACTCAGAGACTGGACTGATATACACATGCACACACACACACACACACACTCTGAACTGAACACCATCCAACTCCCATTGAAATATTTGCACATTCCTGCATTGACAATGCATTTTTTGATGCTGCTGTATTATACAAATATAGTATCTAGTTTATTGTCACTATATACACTTTACCTGGCTGCTACCACAATAACTGCTATGTTCATATTTGGTATAAGCTAATTTGCTGAATACTCAGTCATAGCATGTTATGTTTACATTTATACCATTTTTATATTATATTGTTACTACTTTGCACCTATCTTTTGCACACCCTGTTATATTAGATACTTCCACACTAAAACTGTGTACTGTTCAGTGTTACACTATCACTTACTGTACCTATTGTCCTGTTTTAGTAGTACTGTACTGTGTTGTTAGCACTTTATGTAGAAATGTTTGTGGATCTTATTAATTCTATGTCTCATGTGGTTAGTGTGCTGTTTTATGTAGCACCATGGTTCTAGAGGAACGTTGTTTCGTTTCACTGTGTATAGTCCAGCTAAACCCCATTATGAATGCAGTTTCATAGATTTGTGGAATTAGTAACTATGGGGGCAAATACGTTTTCACACAAGGCCAGTTTGTTTTGGGTAACTATTGTTATTCAATAAATAACTAATTTAAAAACTACTTTGTGTTTACTCAGGTTGCCTTTGTTTTATGTTAGATTTTGTTTTAATTTCTGAAACAATTTTGTATGAGATACACACAAAAAAAATCAGGATTGGGCAAATACTTCTTCACTTCACATCACTCCATCCGTCCGTTCAAGTTCAAGTGGTTTTATTGTCATTTCAGCCGTATACAGTTGTGTACCCAAGTTCAAGCCCTGATCTCAACCAATGCACCTAGCCATGCTTCTCTCCCCACACATTCCAGTCTTCAATAAAATCCATTAGCCTTCAGTCCTTCTGCTTCTGGGTCTTTTTATTCTGGTGGTTATCACAGAAATGTGTAAGATTGTCTACAAATAGATTTAAGCTTTATATTTGGTTTATTGTAATCTTATAATATGAAAAGACAAAATGGATTTGACTATACTTAATGTATTTTCACTTGATCTCATTTTTTGCAGTGTAATGACATTGTCTGAAACAGCATTAAGTCTAGAGGGTATCCTAGTATCACATGAGTTTTAGACATATATTTGTTCAGCTGTGTTCAAGGTAATATCATTAACCAGGGTTTACAGATTTTAGTAAGATTTCCAGTGCAACTGCATATCAAAAACTACACAAAAGACCTGGAACTAGCCCAGAAAATGTGAGCAAAAATTTTTTGAAAAATCTTCTTTCTCTCAGCTTTTGCTTGCATATTTCACACATATTTCTGATGTACGTACATGATAGCCTCCATAATCCACCTTTCTCTATCCCAGTCTTTGCAGTATATCTTACAATAGAAATGTTTCGGTACATCAAAGAGAGACTGTCTGCACTTACACTTTGCCTTCATTATTTGCTGTAAAATAAGATCTTGGAGGCTGTGTATTTGTGTAATCAGACAAAGTATTTTAAACTAGCCCAATCTGGCAACACTGTCATTAAGGGTCTGCCCGTTGCTCCTTACTCAAGTGTGGGGCAGAGTGAATCCCTATCCCAATGGACCTTTTCATTTGACTTGTTTCAGTTCCAATTTTTGACCACTAGGTGCTGTGGATGATAAAGGGGCAGCGAGTGCTCTGCCCCACAATTTAGAGTGTGAGCAAATCACAATCAGAACTAAATCAACAGAACTACTATATATGTGTCAGTAGTGATCGTTGGTCACTTAAAACAGGTAATTAGTTTTTTATGGACTTTAAATTATATGGAACTGTGAATGGGGACTTTATGAACATCAATATTTGTTGAACGGCAACAAATACAATATGCTTGGAGACAATGGGGTAAGCCTTCACTGTTGTTATTACAAAAAAAATTCCTCTGCTTGTTTTGAGATACACACTGCTCCCTGGTTGTGTAGTGGGTAGCACTGCCAGTTCACAGCTCCAGATTCCCTGGTTTGATCCTGAGCTTGGATAACTGTCTGTGCAGTGTTTTGCATGTTCCCTCTGTGTTTGCATGGGTTTCATCCAGGTTCTCCAGTTTCCTCCCACTGTCCAAAAAACATGCAGGTAGGCAGATTGACTATGCTAAATTGCCCCTAAATGTGAATCAGTAATTTTGTTTGTGTGTGTGGTGCTCTGCAATGAATTGTAAGCCATCTGTGGTGAATGCTCCTGGCTTGCACCCAGTGTTAACTGAAAATGAATAAGTGACTGAGTATCATTGCAGTCTGTAGTCATGTTAACACTGCTGTTTGTGTTATATTTGTGGTGAAGATTTAAGATAACACTGTGTGCCTTTAATATGTATGTGCGTTTTGTTAGTGTTATGTATTCCAACACTGGTTTGTATTGTGTAAGGTGTGCCTTTTGGGAGTAGACACACAACTGGTACCAGAAGACAGAGGGCATACTCTGTTGGTCGACGACCATCCATCAGAGACAGTGAGGACATAGACAATACACACAACTCTACCGGTAATAATGCACACATGTCTACAAAACATTTGCAGCACTAAATGTTGTTTTCTATTATTGTGCCTTTGCACACCTGTAATGTTGGATTTCTGATACAACTCAATCCAATATTATTATTTTTTTCCCCAGACAGAGAAAACACCCCAGCTTCTCCACACAGTCTGGCATCTTTGGGCAACAGTGAGTAGAGAAACATAAATACAGAAAAATGAGTGAGTGAATGTTTGATGGAGAAAAACAGGTAAAGAAAGAGCAAGAATAAGAGAACTGGTGATAACTAGGAAGAAGCAGCAAGAGAGTGCAAAGCATAGTGGAGGAAAATTAAAACCCTTATAAGTAGTAACTGAGACTGGCAGGTCTGGGTTTAGTCCTGTGAAAACAGCTTTGAAATGCCAAAAAAAGTCATAGAAATCAATTTCATTAACATCTATATTAAATAGTACAGTGTAACCCATTGTGTCTGTTTTTGTCAGACGTGGGTCCTGGCAGTCCATCTGCTGCCTCATCCTGTTCTCAACGTTCAGTCGAAAGCAGGACCATGGAGAGTTTCTTCAGCTTCGGGTAAGAAACGTTTTTTTTTCTCAAACCTATGATATACTCTAACCCTGTTACTAGTTCATGCTTTCGCAACCTAAAGAGTGGAACATTGCCAATTACTTTCCTCATTGACCACTTAAGATGCTTTGTTGAAGTGAGGCAGACCTATACATTTATGACATTTGGCAGACACCCTTATACAGAGTGACTTAAAATGATCTAATTTATACAATTGAGCCAGGGTCCATCAATGGCAGCTTAGCAGTTCTGGGTTTGATCTCACAACCTTCCAACCAGAAGTCCACTGCGTTAACCACTGAGCTGCTATTTCCCTTCCCGGGCCTACTGTTAATCCTCAGCTGGTGCACTCTTAAAACAGATGTGTTCAAAATAACACATCATGTGTTCATTTTTAACACACCTGTGTGTCTAGTTAAGGGCAACACATTTTTGTTGCTTTCAACACAGTGTGTTAGTATATTTAACAAATGCAGACAAAAAAAACCCCCACAAAACACAGATTTGTTGTTTATATTTTTTCCCTACAATTATCCTAAAATGCAATTTGTTTGTGTGCTAAAATTCTACTAAAATGCTCACTTAAAAAAATAATAATATTAAAATCAGTTAATTTGACAGATGTAAGATTGGGAGTTGATGCATCTTCTTACAAATCGCCCTGCCATCTGGCATGATAACAGTCCCACTCCCTTCCATTTGAAAAGCTGTAAAAGAGCAAAAAGAATGTTGGTTAGTTGTTGGCTCCAAAATATGGACAAATGCCTTTGGGCTTCAACTGAGAAATTGCGTTACATAATTACCCAAATTGTGTAATTTTGGAAATGTAACCGCCACTCTCCCAAATGAACAAAATGGTGCTGTAAAATCTAGCTAACTTTTTATTTATTTACACCTCACCGCCAATATTTTGCACAATCTAATTAAGTCAACCAACATTACAGAGATAGTGGGAAGCATTAAAACCTAAACCCCATCCTCTCTTTTTGTCACTTGAATCTTGTGAAGGACTTCTGGCCTGAACATTACTGAGTAATGCTAAGTAGAATTGCTAAGTTCCGTTAGCCACTGACTGACTGTATCTGTTAACCAGCATTAACATTCTCTGAATACATGAAGAAACACGGCCCTAGCCCATCCTCCTAATGATAATTACTACAGCTTGCTTTGTCCAAAACACTTGCTAAATGTAGTTAACATTATCCCACTTCTGTATTACATCATGTTGAACAGCTGTAATGCTAGGTTATCATTAACTTTCAAAAAGGTAATGGAAATGTCTAACATTACCGCAAGCTGCTAAAGTAATGTTATCAACTCAGGTGAGCATCACTCATTCCTACTGTGATTGGTGACAGCATCCAGCTAGCTAACCCTGAGCCTCAGATAAGATGCAGACCCAGAGAATTATACAACCTCAGTCCATATTTCACAGCCAACATAAACACGACACTAGTAGCATAACACCAACACTGATGAAGCAGTACATGATATTCACTTTTGAAGCCATCGCGATAGGTAAAGTTAATTATCACTTGTGGAGTTACTGTTTTCCAATAAATACATTTTCGAGAGCTCCCTGCCTAGATATCACAAACTCAGCCAGGCATTTTCAGCAGCATTAATGCTAAATAGTGATGAATGCTAACTTACTGGTGGTCATTTGGTTTCCTCGTCTTAGGAGTTCGACTCCACTGTCACAATCAAAAGCTCAAAGCAGCGAACATTCACTTTGAGGCGAGTTCAGAGTTGGATGATGACATCCGCAGTGCAGTCCGCAACATGATTGGACAATAAGTTAACACGTTTTTTTTTTTAACACATGTAATGGATAATTTACCACAACATGTTAAAATTGTATTAACACAAAAAATGTGTAGGATATTAACACATAATTTCTGAGAGTGTGGGAGATGATTCCCTAAACTCTAGAATAGTGTTTTGTAGAACATTAGGGGCTCTCAACAATCTTCAATTAAAATAGTGCATGAACTTTACTATACTGTATATGAGTGGTATATAAAATAGGTATTTATTTATTTTTTTACACATAGTTGTGCAGTTATGACAAAGCATACTGTTTGAAACTTTTCTCCCACGTGCAAGAAGGGGCTTATTTCAAACCAAAATAGAAACATCCTGAGGCTAACCAGCAAATTATATTTGCAGCATCATGAAAACAAAGCTCTAGGAATACTACTGTGTATTGTAATCCAGATTAAAAACATGCTTGGTTAACCTGGTCTGTTAACAGATATATTTGTTTAAAAATAAAGTGCCTTTCACCAATATCTATAGATTATACTTAATTAATAATTTAATAATGTTTCATTAATATGTTTTATTTAAAAAAAATTGTAAGAGTATCTGGTGAAAATGTATTAAATGTGTTGAGGAGAATGAAAGTCTAGAATTCTGTCTGATGCAATGTATGTGTGTTGGCAGATTTAATCTTGGCAGACTGAGGCCTAGCCACAGCTCAGGAAGGCAAACTCCTCTTAAACCTCAGTGCCTGTCTGCTGTATCTGAAACACAGACAAACTCCCAGTCTCCTGATTACCTCCCACTGGTGAGAATCATACATATCCTCCAATTCACACTCCATCCAATCATAGTTATGGTCCCAGAATGCAATTATTCTCATTAGTTTCAAATGGCAGATAAATGGCAAGTGCAAATTAAAATTGTATCATTAATTTTCTTCATTTAAAAGTTTATGTAGACAAACATCCATCGATGTATTTCAAGATTTGCATTTAAGGCTAACCAGCAGAGTTAGTAATTAGAAGGAATCTGACCATACAAATTGACAGAAGTTTGTTCAGTTAAATTTGTTTAAAGGGCACATGCATTTCCACTAAGAAATTCTATTTAGAGGAATTTGTGCTAATTGCCACACCCATAGTACAAATTCCTGTCTTTGTGACACCTGTTCTTTAGTTGCGTTTGCAGCTTGCTTCGGGTGCCTTCCTGCTGTCTGAATCATTCTCTGAGTGCATTCACATCCCCCTGGATCGTCTAAAGCGAGCATCTCCCTACCTGATCCACCGCAGCAGCTTGAGCCCCCCTTACCACTACATCTCTTCCCCCTCCACTGGCCCCATTGCCTCCTACAGGCCAGATGACCAGAGAACCACACGCCCACCTCATGCTAGCTCAGGCCTGCGATTTGCCAATGATTCCCTCACTGTGCTTCCAGAAACCTTCAGCTCAGAAGAGGGTTCTATAGAACTTGTGGGGGGAGTCCCACATTCTGATAGTGGGCGTGGCTCTGAAACAGACATGTGTGAGGAGGTAGAACCACAGGGGGAACAGCTGGCACATCTGGATGTGGAGAGTTCCAGCTGGGCAACATCTGTGGCTTTGGCATGGCTTGAGCACCATTGTGCAGGCTTTTTTGTGGAGTGGGAGCTTGTGGCAGCCAAGGCAGACTTCTGGCTCAAATGTCAGTCACTTCCAGAGGGTGTAGACCTGCCAGGGCTGAGAGCAGCCGCTAGACAGCTGTTCCTTCTGCTGCGCCATTGGGATGAAAATCTACAGCTTAACATGCTCTGCTACAATCCAAATTACATGTGATGGAACCAGTTCAGTCCAATTTAGCATATTCTGGGATGAGGATCTCCAGCTCAGCAAGAACCAAGTATGTAGTAGAATGTCCAATTTAACATGGTCTGCTACAAATGAACAGAACTTGAACATGTAATAGAACTTGAACATGTTATAGACATGGGTCTATAATTCCTTTGATAACAGGCCCTTAAAGAACTCAAAACAACCTTGACATCCCACATCATGTGGCCGCCATCCTGAGAAAAAGACTGTAAACACAATACTATACCTTTATTTGTATTCCATCATTACATACTAAAATATTTTGTCTTGTGAAACATTTAGAATATACACTGTGTATAAAGCATCTGCCATTTTATGACAATGAATTTAATGGATAAATTATATTAGTGTAATAACATAAGTTTATTTAGTCTGAGAGCTTAAACTACTTTGCTGATATAGGCTGCATTTGTCTGAATTTTGAATATTTGCACTTCAGCTAACTTCTGCCAAAATCACGGACTACAATACACTTAATCTGTGCCTTCAGAAATCACATCACCTAAAATTACTGCAGGGAATTTAAACTTCAGTTTTCTTTCTGTTACTTTTTCTTACTAATGGAAACTTGATAAAAATGAAAATGAAAAATTGCTCAATTGTATGTCTGTAGGTTTTAGCTGCCACTTTTATTTATTGCATGTCCAGTCCTAGTTTTCAAAAAAAAAAAAAAAAAAACATTTTAAAGAGCTCAATTAATAGTTGAGATGGGTTGACATACTTTAGACTTTTTGATGAAGCTGTACTGAGATATGCAACAGAATGAGAGAATCAATCAGAAAATCTTGGAATAAAATTTATTATGAAAAACAATATGGTGTTATGCCATTGTGTTGCTTCCAGTTCACAATACTATGCCTGGTGGTTTATAGCCCTGACACATTTAGCAGATATACCAGATCAACTCTGTGAGCAACTGCCTTATGTATTTAAGAGATCATACAAAAACATTAACTAAGCATGACAAAATCAGGAACAGACAGAAAGACAAAAAAAATGATGCTAAAAAGACCAAAAAAAAAAGCCACTGGAAATGCAGTTTTTGTGCCCTGTACTATATTCCTGAATTAATTATTTAGCCAAAGCTTAGTCACATTTGGGGCAAATGTTGTTAAGATTAAAGATAAGTACTTGCCTATGAGACAAAAACTAACCATTTAAAAAATGTGTCTATAATCAGATTTTTTAAAGCTTTCATTTGATAAAACTTGAATATAAATCTAGTGTACACTGCCATTTTGAACACATAACTTTTATGTAAAAGGGTGTTGGGGGGGTTCAAAGATTTGACGGTATAACTAGCTTTTAACACAGTTGTGACCTTAAAAAATGTTTTTACTTATGTAGGATCAGGAAGCCTATCACGCTAAGGGGTGGGCAATCTTATCCGGAAAGGGCCGGTGTGGGTGCAGGTTTTCATTCCAACCAAGCAGAAACCACACCTGAGACTATTGAAAGCCAAGATCAACTGATTAAACACGTGGAATCAGGTGTGCCTCCTGCTTGGTTGGAATGAAAACCACACTGTCCCTTTCCGGATAAGATTGCCCACCCCTGAAATGCTGCAGGAGTAGTCAGACCAGTTTCTTAGAATTAAATACATCTGTTTCACTTCCCAGAATATCCATCAGGTTGCGCATAGACTCAAGTGCTCCCACCAGTGCCAAACTGAATCTCACGTAAGGAGTGCTCCCTCTCTTACGTGGCTGTAATTATCATAAATATCATGTTTTTATTGGAAGCCTAAAATATTGTTGTTTATTTCTGCTAATTCCACGGTTTATTTTACAAACATTTTCTACATTAGTCCAAAGAAAAGTTTATTTAATGAAGATAAAGTAAAATCGTTTTTAAAGTAAACTACCAGTCAAACGTTTTTAAATACTTGTTCATTCTTTATCATCAAATAATAACTAAACAAAGCTATGAAATAACTTATTCAGAAAAGCCTGCACCCAAACGAAATTTGATGCAATATTTCACTGTCCATTACATGTAAACTATCCCTCTACATGATGTTGGTATCATTGTAAAGTTGAAATACAAGTGGTCTGATTATCCTAGTTCAGCCAAAAAAAAAAAAAAAAAAAAAAAAAAAAAAAAAAAAAAAAAAAAAAAAATTTCCATGGTGATGATGAACTGCATTCTCAAGTTAAGCTATGTAACAATGACACATACTGGATGGATCTTGTTTGTAACAGACTGTAGCTAGTGGTTTAAGCAATGGCCATTTACCACCCGAACAAAAGTATATTTTGGTCAAATAAAGCCACATTCTCAGTGCTTCAAGGGAGTGAGCGTTCGCTGCAGAGCTCTGCACAGTGAAATTAAATACTATGCAGAAATATAATAAAATAATGCTTTGTAAGATTATTTTACAATAACAGAAATCACTGTCTATTCCAAATGCAGTTTGACTTTTTTTTCCATCTACAGAACACTGAACGAATATTGTTAGCACTTATGGTAAATTGCTTATAATGTTCCTCGTTTGTATGTCCTTTTTTTAAATCACATGCTAGGGGGGAAATGTTACTATATTCTTGTATTTCATAATGGGTCTTATTGAGCAACTGAAAATTTCTTACTGACCTATTTTCACTGACCCACCAGTTTAGAACTGTGAGCAAGAAAAATTGTTTTTGCTAAGTTAGTGAAAGTATCACTAACTTTTTAAAAACTTTTTTTAGAAAAGGAAAGCAGTTTATTTCATTGGGCAATTGAGAGAGTAAAATGCATATGGTCACTAAGCTTGAATAGCTTATGAGTAGCTTTGGATTCGCATGCAAATTTAATGGTCAGTGGGTTCACTTGCCGAAATTTCATCATTCAACATGTATTGTGAGGCACCAGTTCAAAGATCTACATCAGCAGTTTCTCCTTTATCTACACCCCATTACTCTTCAGTAATGTCCACATTCTGTCTGAGACTGCCAGAAACCCCAAACACTTTTTCAAATTCACATCACGTTCGCTGGTCTCTCCTCCCAGGTGTGATTGTACCTGATATGTTTAAATGTGTCCCTGAAGAAAGACAAAATACTACACCTAGATTCAGCAGGGCCAGACCGGAGACCAAGGCCAGAACACTTTGCTGTGCTTTTGTTTAAGAATGTAATCCCACATAGCAGTTAAAACATTTAATTAAACAATTTAATGTATTTTAGTAAGCATTATTAATTATTTAATCCTATATGGCTTTGATGATTTAAAGCAGCCCAATCTGCTGTGGTTGGCGAAAAGTTTATTTTTGTCTTTACTTTGATGTCACACAGGTGCAAGTGGGGTGTGGAATCCTTTGTCCCCGAGAAGTGATGTGTTAAATCCCCTTTGTCAGATTTTTTGTCGAAACACAAAGAATTTCATTGTTGCTGAACCTAATCCTAAAGTATGATTTAGTTAACTAAATCCTCCACATCCATTTCTTGCATTGATTAAGCTGCTGACTCAGCTTTCTATCGTTGTGATAATCATGTAGTTTTTCTACCATTAATATATGTTATTCTCAAAATTATACTTTGTTTTCATAATGCAATGACGTTATTCTCAATATATTATGAGAACAATCTCATAATGCTACAACTTTATTTTTTGAAACGTGCTCTTGTAGCCAGACCACCTGCTCAGAGCGGGGCTCAAACCAGCGTTAAATCGAGTAATGCAGGATTTCATCAGTTTTCTATTTCCTTTGAAATCGCCTATAGAATTCCTGAATCAGGAAATCCAAAAATTGAAGTACATCATTCCTCTGTAGTACTCCTCTAAAGTCTGGGGTTGGTAGTCCTCATTTGCTGTTGTGGAGCAGTACTTAAACTTTTCTGTTACATTTCAACTTCTTGCTAGCCCTGGAATCATTTTAGGCATGTTAATCCCTCCTGTCTCCACTTGAATGGTAGCATCAGGATTTATATTTTTTAAAATTGCTATTCAGATCTCAGTTTCTTAATTCTGCTAATGACACCATTTACAACAGTGTATGCTGCTGCCAAGTCTAGGAATTTCTGGAGTTGTTATCTCCAAGCAAAGGATAAATTCTTCTGTCGCTTCTGTAGCTCATGGGTATGCTGGCATGGATTAATGGCTTGTTGTCTTTGTACAAATGCTGCATGCAGTTTCATGAAATTGGCAATGAAGGTGTAAAGTTTTTCAAATACTGTTAAAAAAAAAAAAAAGACAAAAAAAAAGACAGTGTATGCTTGACTTTGCACTTTTCACATATGGAAAGTTCAAGCAAGTAGCATGGCAATGAACATATGCTTTTTCATTTTGCTTTTGTATTCTGGACTGTAGTCCTTTGTAAGGCCCGCTCATGTTGGCTGCTCCACCATAACCTTGGCCACGGATGTCCTCAACTTTTAGTTGGCTCTGCTTCAGAAAGTTCATTACTAGGGTTTCAAACTCTTCTCCTGTTTTTGAAAAAACATCACAGTGCTGATTGAAGCATTCCTTTATGGTCAGGTCATGTACATAATGCACTACAAAGCACACCTGTGCAATACAGTGGTGCTTGAAAGTAGAATTTTCTATATTTCTGCATCAATATGATCTAAATCATTATCAGATTTTCACACAAGTCCTAAAAGTAGACAAAGAGAACCCAATTAAACAAAGGACACAAAAATATTATACTTGGTCATTTACTTATTGAGGAAAAATGACCTATGATCTGTGAGTGGCAGAAGTATGTTAACCATATTAAGGCATATTGCTTTCAGCAGCTGAAGTGACCACTTGTGCAGCAATAACTGCAACTAAACATTTCCGGTAAGTATATTTCAATTATAAACTGCATGCTAATCTATGGAGGAGTTAGCACAAAAAGGTCCAAAAGGTCTTCTCCACTTTACACCTATTCATTAGACATTCCATTAAACATTTTTCCAAGCCCACTAAACTCTCCAACTGATCAAGAAGAAACACCAAATATAGATAAACAGGTTGTGAATCAAACCCACCAAACTCCCCGAAATTACCTTCCTGCACAGTTCAACAGCTCTGATGCAAATCAAACAAACCTGATCCAGCTAACTAATGTCTTCTGAAGGTAGTATGTATGTTTCATACAAAAGTTTACAAATATTTGGAGTCAGTAGAAAGTGTTTGTGGTATTTCGATTAACTATGGTTTTGTCGCATTAATATTGTCACATTTGGTGTAAAACTATGTGTTAACATAAGGGAGTGCAAAGATTACAGACTCCAAAAAAACACTGTACTAAACCAGAGGTTCTCAACCTTTTGTAGCTAAAACCCCCCCACCCTCCAAGCCTCCCCTATATATAGATAGATTTTGTTTTTGCTTTTGTGTTTTTGTACTTTTTTAATTACTTTTATGATTTTTACAAATAACTTTTATGACTTTTATAAAACTATATAACAGACAGGTATGGAACATGAATTATCAAAAATGTTTCTGAACACTATAACTACTTTGAATAACAGTTATAATAATGTGTACTATTTTACATCGTCTTGCATTCTAAAAACATTCGCATATGAATTATGTAAATTAGGATGAAGCGTGCATCTCATTAGCCATTCAACAATGCCATTGTTAAATCAATCAGTGGGATACCCGCGCTTGCTTCTTTTTACATTCACGTCTGTCAGCTGCCGTGCGATCAATGGAATGTGCTGCTCCGGCTCTCAGCCACTCACTGAACAGAGCAGACGCAGAGAGAGGTGAGATTGCAGCGGGAAAGCAAAACCTCGCGTTTGCAGGACAGTACTGGAAACATTTGTAAAGTTGCCGATTTGTTGATATATGCTTTTTTTTTTTTTTTGCAAAAAAGTCGCTAAAGAAGTCTGAAAAGTTGCCATGTTGGCAAGATTGGTCTGCAATGACAGTTAGATAAAAGGCAGGCTAAGCGCCGCCTCTCCCGAGAAAAAGAAAATGCAGAGGGAGAGGGAACGTGGGGTTTTTCATTTATGCACATTCTATTTGAAACGCAATAAAATACACCGAGTACCCAAATGATGCCCTGTCTGTTTTTCTTTCTTGAAAACAATTTGTGCCCCCTTTCCTATCTCTCCTGGCATGCCCCCCTGGTTGAGAACCACTGTAATAAACAATATGTCAAAATGGTATTCCAGACAATAGCCAGATGAAATCCCAACTACTGATTAGTTGAATCAGGTGCCATAAATTTGGCCGAAAATCAAACTTTTCAGGATCTCTAGACCACTGCTATAGATGAGACCTTCGTTCCAACGTTTCAATGTCCCAATATCAATAAGCAACACCGTGTGTTTTCAAGTCGCATGTAATGGCCTACATGTAAAAAGTCACATTACATGCTGATCCATGTGACTTCCACATTGTCCATCTTAAAAAAATTCTTTAAGCAGCTTGAAAATCAGAGCTATTTTCTCCCGCTGTTTCCTGCACACTAACATCTGAACCAAGGTCATCCCTTAGAGATCACAGGCTGATTTAACAACAATGCTAACATTGTCCCTCCTTTATCCAGAAGAGAGGTATGTGTATGGAGCAAGAACACAGTTGCGGGTGAAGCACCACTCATTGGCGTTTGACCTTATGGGACTCTGAGCCCATATCTGGAGGAGAAGGGGTCGGGTTGAACCACAGACATAGCAAGATGATGAGATGGCAGACGTGCAGGGACAACGAGCTGTAGGTGGTGGAAGGATACGTGTTCCATGCCAGCTCTATCAGACCTAGTATCAACACCCTGAGAGACAGAGAGAAGGAGAGGAGATATACATCAGTAAAAAAGCAGAGTGACGTAGTGACAGGATGACATCGTGAGAAATTTAATGAATAAGACAAAAGTGTAAGATGGAGAAAGCAAATGAGAGAGAGAAATCCAGAAAGAAAAACAGGGGACAACAAGAAGAGTGCAAGAACAGATGAGAAGACAGAAAGGCTTTTCACTCTGTGCTTAACCCCGGGTTATTGCCGTTCTAAATCCCACTTTTAACCCACAGTAGAGGAACATTTCACACCTGTAATTTAGAAGCAGGGTTAGCACCGCTTTTTACCCAGAGTTATGAAACCCTGCTCTGAAGCAGCGTTAGCACTGCTTTTGTGGTGTTAACCACACATTGCAATGCCAAACGAGTACAGTGTGAAAATGCGGTGTTAGAATGTTAGGAAACTGAACAGCGCATGCCTCATATCAGGTGCTTTGAAACCCCACATGTTGTGAAAACAGTAGTTGCAGTGTTTGATGGAAAAAAAAATGTCAACTGTGATTGAAATCGCATCAATGGAATGAATAGGCGACAGTTTAATTTTTACAGTTATGGTCAGAAAAGTCATTATAACAATTCCCTTTTTGGTTCGGAGGGAAATAAGGAAACCAGGCAGGCTTGATAAGTCAAAAGGGACTCTATTTACTTAACCATTTTTAATTTTGCTTTTCAACTATATTATTTTACTGTGGATGTATATTTTATATTATACAGGTGCATCTCAAAAAATCTTAATAACTTAAAAAAGTTCTTTTTTTTCTGTCATTTAATTCAAAAAGTGAAATATTTCAAGCCTTTTTTGTTTTAATCTTGATTATGGATTACAGTTCATGGAAATAAAAAAAATCTAGTATCTCAAAATATTAGAATAAAGAATTTATAATAGAGAAATGTCGACCTGAGAAGAGCTCTAACCAGCTAATCAAGTCAAAACCCCTGCAAAGGTTTCCTGAGCCTTTAATCTCTCAGTCTGGTTCAGTACACACAACCACAGTCATGGGGAAGATGAAAGTAAATTTTGCATTTCATTTGGAAATCAATGTGCCAGAGACTGGAGAAAGAATCCACTTTGCTTGAAGTCCAGTGTGAAGTTTCCACAGTCAGTGATGATTTGGGGTGCCATGTCATCTGCTGGTGTTGGTCCACTGTGTTTTCTCAAGTAGAGAGTCAATGCAGCATCTACCAGGAGATTTTAGAGCACTTCAAGCATCCATCTGCTGACAAAATTTATGGAGATACTGATTTCCTTTTCCAGCAGGACTTGACACCTGCCCACAGTGCCAAAACTACTAGTAACTGGTTTGCTGACCATGGTATTACTGTGCTTGATTGGCCAGCCAACTTGCCTGACCTGAACCCCATAGAGAATCTATGAGACACCAGACCCAACAATACAGACGAGCTGAAAGCCACTATCAAAGCAACCTGGGCTTCCATAACACCTCAGCAGTGCCACAAGCTGATTGCCTCCATGCCACGCAACATTGATGCAGTAATTTGTGCAAATGGAGCCCTGACCAAGTATTAAGTGCATAAATTAACATACTTCTCAGAAGTTCGAAGTTTCTGTATTATAAATTCTTTATTCTAATATTTTGAGATACTGGATTTTTGATTTCCAAGAGCTGGAAGGTGTAATAATCAAGATTACAAAAAAAGAAACAAAAACAAAAAAGGCTTGAAATATTTCATTTATGTGTAATGAATCTAGAACATATGAAAGTTCCACTTTTTGAATAAAATTATAGAAAAGAATGAACTTTTCCACAACATTCCACTTTTTTTTTTTTTCCCAGATGCACCTGTATATACTGTGCTCTCCACTAATATTGACACCCTTGGTAAATATGAGCAAAGAAAGCTGTGAAAAATTGTCATTGTTTAACCTTTTGATCTTTTGTTTAAATAATTCTCTCATGGATATCAAACAACGGCAAACAAAACACCGGTTTATCCAAAAAACAAAATATATCTCTTAAATATTGGGTGGGCAGCAATTATTGGCAACCCTATGAATTAATATGAGAAAAATATATCTGAACTATATTCCCACTGATATTTTACATTTTTAGTATACCTGGGTGACTACAAAAAGGAAATTGTTCAACCATGTCTTCCTGTTTCACAGGGTTATAAATATAGGCAAGACAAATGCCACATTCCCTTAGTCATTAAGAAGAATGGGTAAGACCAAGGAATATAGCCATGACGTGAGGCAAAATGTTGAGCTTCAAAAAACGGGAAGTGGCTAGAAGGCAATGATTAAAGTTCCAGTCGAATGTTATGAATCAACCTGGAATTGGAAGTTTGTCTATATTGTCTCAATGCACTGTGAAGTGGATGGTTCGAGTGGCCAAAAAATCTTCAAGGATCACAGCTGGAGAATTGCAGAAGTTAGTTGTGTCTTGGGGTCAGAAAGTCTCCAAAACTACAATCTGAAGGTCACCTACATCACCACAAGTTGTTTGGAAG
This sequence comes from Ictalurus punctatus, assembly GCF_001660625.3. Lineage (NCBI taxonomy): Eukaryota > Metazoa > Chordata > Actinopteri > Siluriformes > Ictaluridae > Ictalurus > Ictalurus punctatus. Next base: position 12,876,012 of record NC_030435.2, read on the forward strand.
GGTTTCAAGAAAAAAGCCTCTACTCTCATCCAAAAACAAACTCAAGCGTCTTCAGTTTGCCAGACACTACTGGAACTTTAAATGGGATCAGGTTCTATGGTCAGGTGAAACCAAAATAGAGCTTTTTGGCAGTAAACACCTGAGGTGGTTTTGGTGCATACAGAGAGGTAGCCATATGGAAAAGTACCTCATGCCCACGTTTAAATATGGTGGTGGCTCTTCAATGTTTTGGGGCTGTTTTTCAGCCAGAGGACCTGGACATTTTGTTAGGATACAGGGCCTCATGGATTCAATCAAATATCAACAGATATTAAATGAAAACTTCTGCTAGAACGTTTAAAATGGGCAGTGGTTGAATCTTCCAGCAGGACAACAATCCAAAACATAAATCAAAATCAACACAAAAATGGTTTACTGACCACGAAATCAAGGTTCTGCCATGGCCATCCCAGTCCCCTGACTTGAAACCCATACTTGTGGGGTAAACTGAAAAGGAGAGTCCACCAGCATGGACCTTGAAATTTGAAGGATCTGGAGAGATTCTGTATGGAGGAATGGTCTCAGATCCTTTTCCATGTATTCTCCAACTTCATCAGGCATTATAGGACACAGATCTTGGCAAAGGGAGATAGCACAAAGTAGTGACTAAAAGGGTGCCAATAACTGTTGTACACCTATATTTAACAAATATATATTTTTTGGATAAACCTGTCTTGTGTTTTCAATCGTTTTATATCCATGGGAGCAAAATATTTTTGTGAATTTTTTTTAAGGGTTCCAATATTAGTGGAGGGCAGTGGTGGCTTAGCAGTTAAGGCTCTGGGTTACTGATCAGAAGTTCAGGGGTTCAAGCCCTGGCGCTTCCAAGCTGCCACTGTACCGCACTTGAGCAACCCTCTCTGCTCCAGGAGCGCTGTATCATGGCTGACCCTGCACTCTGACCCCAACTTCCTGGCATACTGGGGTATGCGAAGAAAAGAATTTCACTGTGCTGTAATGTATAGGTGACCAATAAAAGACTCATTATCATAAAAACACATGCGCTCAGATATCTCTCTTTCTCTGGCTTGTCATGGGGCACTGGAAGCACACACAAGCAAACTCGTGCTAATACGTCACAGTTGAGAATCATCATGTTACCTGCCAGTTCTACCCATCTCCACTCCATCGATAACTGATGCTCAACCACACCCCCACCACTATAGTCATTTATCCAATCATGGTTGTTATAAATATGCAAATAAGAAAGTTAACCCAGGGTGGTTTAGGAATGTACAGTGTGAAACATTGTTAATCTTGGGTAAAGTATGAGCAGTGTGAAACAATATAAAGCAGGATTCCATTTATACAGGGTTTAGAATGACCCAGGGATAACTATTTCAAGTGTGAAAAGCCCTAGACTCAAGGTAGTAACTTTTACAATTAAAACAAGTGAAACTTTGTAAAGAGAAAATGTAGCACACATGATCACTTCAGGTGTATGTGGGTATGCATGTGTTCTCACCTGAGCAGGTGAGCCAGTTTCTTCACTCCACCGCTCCACAGCAAGTAGGGCAGAGTGTGAAAATACCAAACATAGAACTGGTAGTGCAGCGAGCGGCAAAAGCACATGCCAATGAAGTTGGAAGAGTACAAGATGAGAACGATCTGTGAGAGTCGGTTAGGGAGCACTGAACTACTGATCAGCAAACACATTAACGAAATATAACTCTATAAAAAGGAAAGCAAACAACAAAAGGAAAAAGGGAACAAAAGACAATGGACACTTGTTTGGACCTCATAATAAGAGATAGCAGCTGAGTTCTCCAGAGTTAAACATGATTGTTAGGTTTCTTTTCCATGAGCTAATAAAACAACTTACAAAAATTGACATACAATTGTCTGATTACTTATGAGCCCTTAAATGGCCAGACTGTATTTCCAAATGCTTTGCCAAACACAGACCTCCAAAATTAAAGCTGACATTCTATAACTGAACCTCCTATTTTCAGATACATCTCTATGTGCCTGGGTACAGAACAAAAAACATCCCAAAACTCAAAAAAGTCCATTATCGGATGGACTATAAATTCTTATATATACAAAATTTATCAGTTTTAAAATGAGACACATAAAAAGATATGATCAGCGGTGAGCTTATGTATCATTGGCCTCCTCTCTGATGGATCTTTCAAAAGAGCCCAAGCACTGCTCCCTGACCTGTAAAACACAAAAACACACACTTTAAACATGTCTGCATTTCTCTTCTTGAATGAGTTTATATCACAGTAGACAAGTTGCATAGATTAGTGGACTAACACAGCAGCTGTGGAGATGTTGACTAGTCAGGCAGTTTAAAAAAAAAAAAAAAAAAGAAAGTCACGCAGACAGTAAATAAAGCAGGTAAATGTACTTTGTTAGTCTGAAAAAAAATTAGATGAAGTCAGTTCTACTGTCAACTGCACGGAATTTTTTTTCCATTTTCCTTTGCTTTAATGGACCTCTAATACTTGGATATAACTTTGCATGGAGTTGTATCCAGCTAGATTGCGGTCAAATCAGTTGTGCATGCCATCTCAAAGAGGTTGATCCATACGTTACACAGAGTTTAATATGGTGTTAAAACCTCAGAGACACTGCTGTAGACTTTGCGTCCTCCATCAATCATTAAGCTAGGATTTTATCATTTAGTGATAAAGATTCTGTGCTGTGCTCAAAAGCACTGAAGCTGGAAACATCATTTGTAGTCTGTATACAGCTGTTAGCCAAATTATGGTTTTGCGTGGTCTATGCTACATAAATAAAACAGTATAAAAATAGTGATTCCTGAAATAATTGCTGATTTAACTATGGAAAAGACAACAAGTTGACTACTTTTTTGAGTTATTGATCAACTAGTAAAAATTTGTAGTCTTGCAACCCCATCACAGGAGGTTTCTGTCACTGTGGAACATCAAAGAGCCTCCTACCTCTTCCATTTCCTCAATGCAAAACAGATAAGTGTGGTCAGGTGAGCAGATAACAGTGCCAGGTGGAAGTACCTAAAGAAGGAAATTGCACATGTTCAACATCATCATTATGTTATTAAACATGTTCTATTCTATTGTAGTTGCTCTCTCCATTATGTGTCATTATTAGCAATAATGTACCAAAAAGGAGATTTGCAATTCATACAGAGCCACATTCATCTTCATACACAGTGTACAATAATAAATGCCAACTCACTGCTGTGGGGTGAAGAGAATACCTGCTGAGGAAAATGTCCTCCGGCAAGAAGCGCCAGTTCACTGTCCACTTAAAAAGAAACTGACGGCCCAGATCAAATGCCCGGCTCATGTAGCCTACAGGATTCACCAAGAGGAAGGGCAAACCTAACACAAGCTAAAGACAGGGAAGAAAGGGAAGTTAAGACCGATGGTGGGAGAAAAATAGGCTAGTGGAAAGGGGAAATGAGATGAGAAGAAGCACAAAAGACTAAGATGAAGAGTTGCTTTAATTTATGTGTGGTTTATAGTATATAAATCAGAAACAAATTATCTATAACTATTCCTTTATTTTAATCAAGAATGTGATTTTTTGTGAGTATATTAAACCTGTAATCTGACCCAGCATTCACAGTAGCAAGCAACAGGCTTTGTGACTGCTGTGATTCTAGCAACAAGTGACTAGTGAATAGACTCTCAATCCTACATAAATCAGGTAGGATGTGGTGAAACAACAAATCCAAATGATTGGCTAATACATATAAATCATAGAGTAGCATGTATATAACTTAGCTACCTACATTTTGTGGACCTTAAAAATAAATGGATGTTGAAGGTCAGTGGCCTGTGGCTTATAAATACAGTGTGAATGTCTCAACATGCTTTTATGCGTTTTGTCAGAATGTGTGTGAGACCTGGATGATGGCACAGAGTGTGAGCTTGGGAAGGGTCTTCATCAGTCCAAACTCTGACAAAAGGATAAAGAGGAGTCCTGGAGCGAAGAGCATCACGTTCATCTTCACTGACACTGCCAGACTGTCCACATTACAGAATTTACAGAGATTACAGAATTTTAAGCACATACACAATCACTGCAAGAGATGATGAACTCAGTCATGACATGTTAAGCTTTACATTTTCAAAAGCCATGCAAAACTAGGCCTTTTTGTTCCCATTATATTTTATCCAGAAATCCATCTATCCATCCAACTCTATCCTTGTCTATGTCCTTTTACCTATAGAGGGCACAGCCCAGGGTCCAGTGTTCATCCAGAATGAGGTTGACTGCTCCAAACAGCAGCATCATGGCCACAGGGTCATTAAAGAGTCGCAACACAAAGATGGAGTGGATCCGATATGATGCGCAGCACACAAAGAAGAAAACATATGGTGGGACCTGAAGAGACAAGAAGTAAAATGTTTATATATGACTTTTTATATAGTTCAATGTGGTTGTATAAACCCTTTAATAAATAAAGAAAACAAACAATGTAAATCTTATTCACCAATGTCCTATGAAAAGGATCATATTTTTATACTCAAAGCACAAGACATACAGTGCCCTCCACTAATGTTGGCACCCTTGGTATATATGAGCAAAGAAGGCTGTGAAAAATTATCTTTATTGTTTAACCTTTTGATCTTTTGTTTAAAAAAAAAGACAAAAATACTCTGCTCTCATGGATATCAAACAACTGCAAACACAACACAGGATTATCCAAAAATATCTTTGTTAAACATAGGTGTGCAACAATTATTGGCACCCCTATGAATTCATATGAGAAACATATATTTGAAGTATATTCCATTGATATTTAAAATTACACCTGGGTGACTAATAAAAGGAAATTGTTCAACCATGACTTCCTGTTTCACAGGGGTATAAATATAGGTAACACAAAATTCCCTTAGTCATTCATAATGGGTTATATCATGTAATACAGCTGTGATGCGCGGCAAATGGTTGTTGAGCTTCACAAAATGGGAAGTGGCTAGAAGAAAATAGCACAAGCATTGAAAATGCAAATTTCCACCATCAGGGCAATAATTAAGAAGTTCCAGTCAACTGGAAATGTTATGAATCAACCTGGAAGAGGATGTGTGTCTATATTGTCTCAACACACTGAAGAGGATGGTTCAAGTGGCCAAAAAATCTTCAAGGATCACAGCTGGAGAATTGTAGAAGTTAGTTGCATCTTGGGGTCAGAAAGTCTCCAAAACTACAATCCGAAGTCACCTACATAACCACAAATTGTTTAGAAGGGTTTCAAGAAAAAAGCTTCTACTGTCATCCAAAAACAAACTCAAGCATCTTCAGTTTGCCAGACACTACTGGAACTTTAAATGGGATCGGGTTCTATGGTCAGGTGAAACCAAAATAGAGCTTTCTGGCAATAAACACCAGAGGTGGTTTTGGTGCACACAGAGAGATAGCCATATGGGAAAGTACCTCATGCCCACGGTTAAATATGGTGGTGGCTCTTCAATGTTTTGGGGCTGTTTTTCAGCCAGAGGACCTGGACATTTTGTTAGGATACATGGCATCATGGACTCTAAGAAAGCTAAAAATGGGCCATGGTTGGATCTTCCAGCAGGACAACGATCCAAAAACATACATCAAAATCAACACAAATTTTTTTTACTGACAGCAAAATCAAGATCCTGCCATGGCCATCCCAGTCCCCTAATTGAAATCCATAGAAAACCTGTGGGGTGAACTGAAGAGGAGAGTCCACCAGCATGGACCTCAAAATTTGAAGGATCTGGAGAGATTCTGTCTGGAGGAATGGTCTCAGATTTTTTAAAAATAAAAGATTAAACAATAAAGACATTTTTTCCACAGCCTTCTTTGCTCATATTTACCAAGGGTGCCAATATTAGTGGAGGGCACTGTAATTGGCATACTTTACCTGTAATATTTAGCCTTTGTGTTATTCAAATATTATACAGCATTCTATCTTATACTGATTGTACATCCATTTGATGAAGGAGTTAGTGTTTGTATATTCCAGGTTAATGTTTATTTTAGTAAGAATGAACCATCCACCTCAGCTAGGCCAATCTATTGCATGATTGGAGTCTGTGTGTGCTTAGCGGATCTCACCTTCTTTGTACGGTGGTAGATGCGGAAGACCAACCAGAGGGTGATAAGATAGAAGCTGGCAAACAAATACTGTGCCAGTCTAATATTCAGCCCCTGGTCCGTAATATAGTAAAGTGCAGTGAAAAAGTACACAAATCCTGCTGGGTACCTGAAACACACACACCTCAAATATTCTAAAATGGTTTAAAACATTTTATCCAGTGATACAGCTGATCATTCATACTTTCATTTAAATTGAGCCAATAATGAATGTGAATGGAGAAGTTTTACATCATCAGTTTTAAGAGAAAAAGCTGCAAAAAGATAGGATAGAGTCAACAGTAAACTAAGCAGTGTTCTGCAGAACCCCAAGTTCAACACTTGTGGTCTGCAAGGTTGACTGAAACTCACACTAGAGGCCCCGTGTCACCCTTTAACTTGGTATAGTCGTAGGTGCCATTAATGACGCCCTCGACCTCATCCATGTAGGCTTTCCAGTCAATCTCTGTATCTGTGGAGGCAGACGGTGTGTTTGGGAGATAAAACAGTGATGGGACAGGTTTCAATATTCTGACAAAAATAATGCAACAATGTTGAGCAAATTTTACTCATTTATATGGGCATTTTGAAAATCATGTCATATGAATGGGTGGCATACTTCCACATTGCAAAATAGTTCCTTTGAGTAGTTCACATGGTCACATTTTGACGTTTTCTACTAGTTTTCTGGAACTGAAACATGTTTCTCTTTTGCATGTCTCCAAACTAGGGATGTCACGAGAACCGATACTTTGGTACCAGCATTCTTAAAACGTGACGGTACCTGTTTTTCTGCAGTAGCGCAAGTACGTTGGTAATGAAGGTACAGAGGTTGCAATTCTTCCGGAACTGAAGGGGGCAGCAAATGCGTGCAAGTGTTTTAGTCAGTCCACAAGTGGAGAAGAAGAAGAACGCCTACAAGCACATGGGAAAAACTACAGACGATTATCTTAGCTTAATAAGTTTAGCTCCGCCCCGACTCGTTGATAGGAAAAGAGAGGAAAGCTAGCATCGGTGCAACCGATGCTATCGTTCATTTCAAACAAAGCAAGGAAACACCTGGAATTTGGCAAAGCACCTGAAAGATGGTCCCTATATTATGTTTGTTTGAGGCAGCTGGCATTGTGGCCATGAAACCAGCTAAAGTTATGCTAGTTATGATAGTTATGTAATGTTAGCGATAGCCAGTTATTTGTTAACTACGCTAACACGTTGCAATGTTATAAACTACCTCCTATTGGGCCACCATGCATCGCCATTCAGCCCGTGTCCTGTCAGCAAAATGTAACCTAATGTCACAAATAATTATTGAACTGATAATGGTTTTAATAAATCTTTTTGGCATGCCACCATGTCAGTGAATTTAAACTAATGCTTATATTCAGAATATAAGGGGTGTGTGTGTGTTTAGGAGTGCACCTTAGCATTTATTTTTAGTCATTGTCAGACAGTGTTTGATAGCTAAAATCTATCTATCTCTCTCTCTCTCTCTCTCTCTCTCTCTCTCTCTCTCTCTCTCTCTCTCTGCCAGTATCAGCTAGAGGAGGATGTCCTCCAGAAGTTTTTAATTTTATTAAAAAAAAAAAAAAAAGTATTTCTTTTCGTTTTTTTTTAAACCACACTGTGGTATCGACTTTGGTATCGAATACTTTTGGTGGTATCGGAACAGCCTACTAGATTTTTGGTATCCTGACATCCCTATACCAAACAGAAGTAAGCTTCTTTCATTTTAGAGTTGTGGTTACTCCAAAAAGAAGGCAAAGGGAGAAAACTGCATTAAAAGACTCCAATTCAAAATAAAGACACCATGCCCAACTGACACAGTTGAGCCTCGTCATCATCTGTTCACTCAACTGATGTCTGTCGGAGCGAACATCAGTGGGAAAATACACAGATCAGCCATAATATTAAAACCAGTATTGAAAAATTAAAACTTACACATAGTGTAAGTCCCCCTTTTTCCACCAAAACAGCTCTGATCCATGAAGACATAGACTCCACAAGACCTCTGAAGGTGTGCTGTGGTACAGTATCTGGCACCAAGAAGTTACAGGCAGACCTTTTAAGTCCTGCAAGTACCGAGGTGGGGCCTCAACACCTTGAACTCAGTCATGTTCCACAAAATATTCCTGAACAATTTTTGCAATGTGGCAGGCCGCATTATCTGGCTGAAAGAGGCCACTGCCATTGAGGAATACCGTTGCCATGAAGGGGTGTACTTGGTCTGCAACAATGTTTAGGGAGGTGGCACGTGTCAAAGTAACATCCATATGAATGCCAGGACCCAATGTTTCCCAGCAGAGCATTTCCCAGAACATCACACTTCCTCCATCAGCTTACATCCTTCCCAAAGTCCATCCTAGTGCCATCTCTTCCCCAGGTAAGAAAAGCACACACACCCGGCCATCCACATGATTTATAAAAAAAAAAAAAAAATAAAAAAAAAACGTGATTCATCAGACCAGGTCCTAGTGCACCACCTTCTTCCATTGCTCCATGGTCCAGTTCTGATGCTCACATGCCCATTGTAGGCATTTTGTGCAGTGGACAGGAGTCAGCGCATGGGCACTCTGACTGGTCTGGGGCTACCCAGCCCCATACCCAGCAAACTGCTGTGTGCGGTGTGTTCAGACACCTTTCTATCTTAGCCAGCACAAATTCTTTCAGCAATTTGTACTACAGTAGCTAAGTAGTGGATCGGACCAGATGGAATAGCCTTTCGCTCCCCACATGCATCAATGAGCCTTGGGTGCCCATTATCATGTCACCGGTTCACTGTTTGTCCTTCCTTAGACCACTTTTAGTAGGTACTAACCACTGTATGCCCTGAACAGCCAACAAGACCTGCCATTTTGGAGATGCTCTGAGCTAGTCATCACAAATTGGTCCTTGTCAAAGTTTCTCAGATCCTCACGCTTGCCTATTTTTCCTGCTTCCAACACATCAATTTCAAGAATTAACTGTTCCCATACTGCCAAAAATATATCCCACCCCTTGACAGGTGAAAAATTTAAAAAAATAATAAATAAATAAATAAATAAATCACACTTTGACATCTTTAGGACTGACTGTTTGTAAAACTGGCTTCTTATTTATCTGATGTGACTTCTGCAGGACACAAGTACAGATGTCAAAGTAATGCCAGGAAAACTTATCTTGGTCAAACCCTGATTTTTAGGGCGTTTTCTGTTTGGTTGGTTGTGGGGTTTTTTTTTGTGAATTCAGCTCCAGCAATTTTTTCAGACCACCTCACAAAGCAGCTTTACAGAAAAATATAAAACAAAACAATCTGTATTAAAAACAAAATTGTGCTTTCCTTGTTTAACTTACTCTGATGCTTGCTCATAATTTTATTTTATTTTAATTCAAGCTTCAGTTTTCTTTGCCCTCGTTTCCAAGTTGTTTGCTTATGATTACAAAAATTACGAAAAGACTTTCACGCAAATCAGGGGCGGGATTAAAGCCTCTACTGGTCCACTGGTTAATCAATTAAATTTATATCGATTGCCTGTGGCTGTGTGGGATTGTCCATATTCAACTGCTCAAGACATGTTCGAACAGTAAGAGGCAGAGTAGTGCATTCGTGATGTCATCTACTCCCAGCTTATTGACTGGCTAGAGAAGAGCTGTCAGTTTATAACCAGTGGACCCATAGAGACTTTAATCCGGGCTCTTGCTTTCTCTGAGGGGATTTTGTTGGAAGGGCTCGGAACAGCACTGTGTCGAGCGGATGGCGCTATATATATATATATATATATATATATATATATATATATACACACACACACACACATACATATACACACACATATACACATACACAGGCAAGAAAAAGTATGTGAACCTTTTGGAATTTCATGGCTTTCTGAATAAATTTGTCATACAATGTGATCTGATCTTCATCTAAGTCAAGGGTATTCACAAATATGATGTGTCTAAAATAATAACACAAAAAAAATTCTGATCTTTCATGTCTTTTATTGAGAACAACCATAAAAACCTCACTGCTTCTGGAAAACGTATGTGAACCCTTGAGTTAATGCCCTCAGAAAAGCTAATTGGAGTCAGGTTTTAGCACACCTGGAATCTCATTAAGAAAACGAGTTTGGAGGTGTGGACTACAGCTACTTTGACTGATTAAAAACCCCTCAAACATTTGGAGTTTGCTCTGCACAAGAAGCACATGCTTATGTGAGCCATGCCCTTCCAAAAAGAGCTTTCAGAGGATCCACGATCAAGAATTGTTGATTTACATAAAGCTGGCAAGGTTTACAAAGTGATTTCAAAAGACTTCAGAAATTCACCAGTCTACAGTTAGGAAAACATTCTACAAATGGAGACACGTTGGGACTGTTGCTACTCTACCAAGAAGTGGGCGCCCAGTCAAAATGACACCAAGGGCACAAGGAAGACTCATCAACGAGGTAAAGAAACAACTCCAAATGACCGCCAAAGATTTGAAGTCATCATTGAAACTGGCTAACACCTCTGTTCATGAATGTACAATACGTAGAACATTGAACAAGCAGGGTATCTACGGCAGGACACCACGAAGGAAGCAACTGCTTAATAAAAAGAACATTGCTGCAAGCCTGAAGTTTGCAAAAGAGCACACTGACACTCCACAACGGCATGGGAAAAATGTTTTGTGCACTGATGAAACCAAGATTGAACTATTTGGAAAAACCACACAGCACTACATCTGGTGTAGAAAGGGCACGGCATATCATCTTGAAAACATCATCCCAACCATAAAGTATGGTGGAGGGAACATCATGATTTGGGCCTGCTTTGCTCCATCAGCTCCATTCAACCAGTTATTATTCTAAGGGTTCACTTTTTCCACTGCCATTTTGAATGTTGAATGAGCGTGTTCAATAAAGACATGAAAGATCAGATTTTTTTTGTGTGTTATTATTTTAGGCATTATTTTTTTTTTCAATACCCTTGACTTAGATGACAATCAGATCACATTTTATGACAAATTTATGCAGAAAACCATGAAATTCCAAAAGGTTCACATACTTTTTCTTGCCACTGTGTGTGTGTGTGTGTGTGTGTGTGTGTGTGTGTGTATAAAATTTATTTTATAGTATTTATGCATTATTTTTATGGATGCACAAAAAGCACCTAATTAAACTAGTCATACATTAACAATATATATTCGTGTGTGTATTAGTTATTTTCTGTTTTGGACAAACAGTTGTGTAAAGTTTTAGTCTGAAGTTTATTTGTAACACTCAGTTTGTGGATTTTATTTTAAATAAACAAAAAAGGGTACTGAAAGCTTGCCTCTCCCCCACCCGATTAATCGAACAAATAATCGGCCAACTAATCGATTATGAAAATAATCGTTAGTTGCAGCCCTAGTGAAGATAAAATTATTTTGCTGTACTTTTACACCTTTACACCATTTTCCACTTTTGAGCCATCTGTAAATATAGGTAAGTGAAAAGGGAAGACATATCTAATGTCTAAATATTTCTGATGTATACATTTGAGTGAGTCATTCCTTTCTTCTGATGAGTCTGATCCATGTTGATGATTGGTTTCCTTAGTGTCCAAGGGGGTAAAGAACTAAAGTGCATCTGGTTTAGACTGTCCAAGTTTAAGTTTTCCAAATGTGGTTTATTGCGAATAGCAAAAAGGTCTGATGCTTTTAGGATTTGTTCTCATCCTGATTAATGTATTGGGGATAAAAATTTTTTTTTTTTTTTTAAACTGTGGAATAGGCTGGGTAATTTATGTTTGCCTTTAGTTTAAGAGCATATTGGAGTGATAGCTTCAACCGTCTATTATGAAGCAATGGTTCACTGGCTTCAGTGTACTCGTGGCTTCTGAATGCTCCCAATGCAAGCCATAATCCCAGATGATGCACTGTGTCAAGCTTTTGTTTGAGTGATTTCCTGGCAGAATCATAAATTATGCTTCCATAGTCCAAACGTGATCGGATTTATACTCTAAAAAGATGCAGAATTATAGTGTACTCTGCTCCCCATTTAGCTTTGGCTGACACTTTAAGAAACAAGTGTCTTAAATCTATGAATATAATTAAAGTTTTCAAATGTGGGATAAAAGATAATTTGTTATCCATAAGAAGGCCTAATAACTTGGTTTCCTTAACAACTTTGATGGGGTCTCTATTGATGAAGAATTCTGGGTCATGATGAAGGGATCAATGGAGGCAGAAGTGTGTGCAAACTGTTTTGATTTTGGAAAATCTGAAACCATTCTCAATTGACCACTGGTTAATCTTGTGAATACATAACTGTAATTGCCTTTCAATTGTGCTCATGTCCCTCCATCTGTAACAGATGCAAAGGTCATCCACATATAGGCTGCAGAATATTCTGGGACCAATGTTATTAAAGATACTGTTCATTTTAATATTGAAAAGAATGACCGAGAGTATGGTTCCCTGAGGAACTCCAATTTCTTGTTTGTGTATATTTGATCAAATGTTCCCCACTTGGACATGAAATATTTGCTTCCCAAAATGTTCACGATGAAGATGGGTAATCATCCTCTAAAACCCATTTGATAAAGGTCTTTCAAGATGCCATACTTCCAGGTTGTATAGTATGCTTTTTCCAAGTTTTAAAAAAAAAAAAAAAAAAAAAAAAAAAAACAGTCACATGTTCCTTTCTACTCAAACTATCTGAGATGTATGACTCTAGTCTAATCAAAGGTCCTCTGTCCACATCTAAAACCACACTGGAAGTCAATTATTTGTTTGTTTGATTCCAGTATCCAGATGAGGCGATTGTTTACCATCCTTTCCATGGTTTTGCAAAGGCAACTGGTGAGGGCAATTGGCCGATAGTTATTTGGATTAGTATGGTCTTTTCCTGGTTTAGGTATGGGAATTATTGTTGCTTCTTTTCAAGCAGATGGTATTTTACCAGAGGACCAAACAAAGTTGAAATTCTCCAAAAGTAGGGATAATGTACTATGGAGTAAGTGCTTTAAGAATTGGTAATGGATTTTATCTGGACCAATATCAGTATCGTGTGAGCATTTCAAAGAGTTCAGTAATTATTCCAACCCTTCTTGAAAGGTTGATTATATGGTTCCTTGTTATTAGTGGAGATATTCAGCGCCATATACTTCCCTGTTGTACTCGTGCAGACTGGAATTCAGGGAGTCAGTTTTCTATTTGTGTATTTTTGATATGTTGAATTTGTGATCCACTTCCCACTTGCGAACCATGTTCCAGATCCTCTTCGTGGGTGTATTACATGTTAAGTTTGATACAAACTGTCTCAAACTTTGTTTTTGTTTTGTTTTTTGCTTTATTAATGATCCTGTGAGCTTGAGCTCTATAGATATTAAATGTTAGGTTTGCGGTTGATGGATGTTTGTTAAAAAGTCTTTCATCCTTTTTCCGCGCTTTGATAGCCTTTTTACACTGCTCATTAAAACCACGGATTAGCCTTACAGTGTGATCTGGTTGATGTCTTTGGTATTGTTTCATCTGCAATAGCAATTAATTGATCAGAGAAGCTTTTTATGGGGTCCTGATTGTCTTGCAATATTGAAATAAATCTCTCACTGCATAATGTTTAAAAGGAAGACCAATTTGCTTTCGTAAGCTGCCATCTTGAGGGTCTTTGTTGGGCATCTATTTTTGTAAAGGAGATGATAAGGGGACAACAAAGTGGTCACTTCCATTGTTGGGTAATTACTCAAAAAAACAAGTAATCGACTACAGATTACTAATTACTTCTTTAAAATTGTAATCTGATTACGTTACTTTTTACCTGCAGCAATCAGTAATCAGATTATTAATTACTTTACTTTCTCGTTACTGTCAAAACCCATCAAACTGACAAAAATACACTACAAAGTGAAACTCAGTTCTTTCAGTAATTTTAGCGCGCAATGTACAACATGATCAGAAAAAGTCGGATTTATCATAAAACTTGCCTTGGGTTTTGTTACTTTTTGTAAGACTACCAGACCAATAAAATATAAAACTTTTCTAACTAGGCTCGTTTGGATATCGTTAGCCAAGGGTTCGTTGTATGAGCTTAGCTGCTATAGTGCCATGCAGAGTACATTATCTTTCCTTATGCTCAGCTCATATCATGTACACGTAAACTGGAACTCATATAGACATTTACATACCTTTTTTTCCTGCTTAGCATCAGAGGATGTTACTGTTTCAGTTTCCCCTTTACTGGTTTAAAATAAATAAATAATAGATTTTTCCATTATTCCTCACACTGACTGTGTGAGCTAATGTTTTGCAGATTTGAGAGCCGTCAGCCAATAAGACACGAGTATTTCCATGTATTTTCCTGTAAACCCTGTCTAATTGGTCTCGCCTCCATTCACTGAAGATATAAAATTACAGGCGGTCTTCTTTTAGTGACATTCAGTTATGTAGTGACAAACTGCTCCAAGTGGAGAATTATTTGGAGCTAACGAACAAATCTTCGGGTAAAAACATGATTTATTTTAGAAATACATTTTAATTAATATTGTTTTCTTAACACGTAATTTGTAACGTAAGTAATGTAATTTTATTGACATCAGTAAATGTAATCAGATTAGATAAATTTAAAATATAAATGTGTTACATTACTGCGTTATCAGAAAAATTAATTAGATTACAATAACATGTTACACTCAACTCTGGTCACTTCCACATAGGTCATCCCAGACCTGCCACAAGCAATCTAGAAGAATCTCTGCACTGCATATGGTCAGATCAATTGCCGAATAAGAGCCATGACCTGGATGGAGGTAAGTTTTAGTCCCATCATTTAGTAAACATAAATCATTGTTGTTTGTGAAATCTTCCATTCTCTTTCTTTTGACATCGCAGCGGTCTTCTCTCAATAAAGGGTTATGGACGTTAAAATCTCCCATGAGGATGAATGGAGTTGGCAGTTGAGTGACAAGTTTATCCAGTTCTTGTTGTGTAATGATTTCATTGGGGAGGTATGTAGGTATGCAGTGTAGTGACTTTATGAAGAGTAAGTCAGACTGCTTGTAGTTGGGTATCTAATGCAATATAACTGAAATATATCTTGTTTCACTAGGACAGCTGATCCACCAGTGGGTCGTTGTAACTTTGGTCAATATGCATTAAACATTGTAAAATTCTTGTGGGTCAAGGGATCATTTGACGATAAATTAGTTTCCTGAATACAAAAAGCAAGTGGATTTAAAATGCCAGTTAAGCATTGTAATTCTGTGAAGTTAGCTTTGACACCTTGGCAATTCCACTGAATTATATGATTATCATCAAGTAGGAAACATTAGATTAGAAACATAAGACGACAAAATAAAGCAAGTTATAATATTGGCAGCAGCAGAGTCTATTCCCAAGATTAAAGGAACAATTAAAAAGAAAGTAGTACCATGGTGGGATGACCATGTAAGGATATCCAGGTAAGGAAGTAGTAAAAAAAACAGGAATAAAGCATTGAAGATAGTTAAAAGAACACAACTTTCAGCACATGATTCAGTTTATGCTAGCTCAGGCAGAAGTAAGGAAGACAATAAGACAAACAAAAATGACATTCTGGAAAACATTGTGATTCAACTGAAAACTCTTTGAAGAGTTTGAATAGACTGAAGAAATATGGGGTATGATTAAAAAGATGGGAGGTGATGGGAGAGAACTGCCAACAAGCACATGCTTTAAGAATATGCTTAGGGACAATAAGAACTTCCCCAATATGCGCACTTCAGGTTGAAGCAGGTGAAATGCCTTTGTGGTTATGATGAAGGCAACTGACAACCAACTATTAGATCAATCTAAGGGGGCATGGAAATAACCATCCAATGAAAAAGGTATTATAGATATGTTGGCAGAAGCAGAAGAGAAAGAATTAAAGTTTTGGATGGACAGGCGATTTAATAGCAAAGGAAAACGAAGCGTATGATAAAGAATTTGCTGAGACTGTGGTGTGGCCTGATAAACCAATTTGGTTACTGGAAAACCCATAGGTTGATCTAGAGCTTTTAAAAATTAAAGGAAGTAGAATATATATAGCCAGTGAATATTATAAATACAAGCATTATAATACAAAGACTTGTAATACAATGTCTTATAATACAAAGACAGCATTCAAATATTTACAGATGTGTCAAAGGATTTACAAACAGATACAATAGGATCTGCAGTATTCGTTCCTAGATGTGAAATGGGAGTCAACAAAAGAACATCTGGCAGCTTAAATGTATATACAGTTGAATTATATGCTATACCAATAGCATTAGAATGGACTGAACAGACCAGGGATAACATTTTAATATGTAGCGACACTATCAGCCCTTATGAGTATTAAGTATGGAATAACTCCAAATCATCAAGAATTATTGTTTGAAATTTTGTTTACAAACTCAAGAATATGCAGACTAGGGAGAAGTATTACATTCATGTGGGTCCCAGCGCATGTGGGAATACAGGGAAATGAGAAAGCTGATAGATTGGCAAAAGAGGCACCAAAAGGGACATGTTGATGTCAAATTTAAGTTACCAAAGTCAGAAGGAAACAATCAGATAATGGAAAAACAGCAACATCAGTGGGATCATGAAAATAAAGGGAGACATCTCTTAGGGCTGCACAATTAATCGAATATTGATCTCGATTATGATTTTGTCTGCCCATGATTACATGAACATGATCGATTGCGATATTGACGTTTAAAGTTCATCCCCCGCTCATAGAAAACTCAGCTGCCTATCAACTCAAGCGTTTCCTAACCTTACAGCCAGTCACCATAGAATAGTGCAGGGATGATGTCATTTTGTATGTCAAAACCCGGAAACGAGCTAGCATTTTAGCACTCCTGCTACGTGCTTCGCTTCGGGTTTCAGAGCAAGCTGCGTGCTCTAGCGCTTGCATGAGGGGAAATCATAACACTAACAACTTGCTAAACAGGACTGCAGACATTGTCGGGTACTTTAAATGACATCACGCCGAACAGGAAAAAACTTTGCAGATAAACTGGTTCAGATATGCTGTGCGCAATTACCAAAAAAAACGTAGATGAAGATTCATCCACAGAATATATCCGTATTATGGAAAATATTTTTAAATAAAGTTTGCAAAAGTTATCGGAAGCTTGGTGATGGTGACGTTGAAGTCACGCGACTTTGGTGTAGTTTGTTTATAGCATATGGTTTGCTTTTTATTTTTGCCGATTGTATTTAGGCTTCAAACTTCACAAAAGTGGTGTTCATTTGTGAAATTTATCTTGATGGAAAAAACATGTTAGTATTGTAAACTTTTGTTGATCACAGAGCCTATTTTTTGCAATAATCCAAAAGCCTATGGGGAAATCCTATTGGGATTTTGTCGAGGGAACCAGCGTGATGCTAACTTCTGGGTTCCGGTACAAAATGACATCATTCCTGCACCTCTCTATTGGGTGATTTGGCTGCGTCTCTGTTCCTGTAAACACTGTTATTGCCTTTTCTGCATAGGCCTGAATTGTTTTCATTTGGTTAGATATTGCTATATTTGATTTCATATTTTCATTTGGTTGATGGTATTATTTATTTTTTTTACTTATCCTATATTTTGGGTATAATTTTATTTATATTTTGCTTCTATGAGATGATGCACTTTAAGGACCAGTCTAATTTGATGCAAAGATTTGTACATTAGCAGGAATGTAGCACAACATAGAGGTGAAAGCAGTGGTCTGTTTATTTAAATGTGAAAGTGCAATAAACATATGTTGTCCCAAAAAATCAATGAATAATCATGATCTCAGTATTGATCAAAATAAACATGATTATCATTTTTGGCCATAATTGTGCATCCCTAACATCTGTACAGAGTTCAAAATATAGTAGGTAAGAGAGAGAGAGGGAAAATGAAAGGAAAAAGCAAGTTATAAGTAGACTAAGGATAGGTAATTGCAAGCTAACTAAAACTCTACATATCATAGGAAAACATCCTACAGGTTTATGAATATTAGGAGGAGGAGACAGTTAAACACTGTCTTTATGTCATTCAGGAGATATTCACAAGAAAGAACAGCTAAGGAGAATTGATATAGGAGAGTACAATATTAGAAATATAATAGAATGTGGAAATAATGATAAAGGAAGGAAATATTTGATTAATTTCCTAATGAGGACTGGACTGCGTGGTCGAATTTAATTAACAAGGACTAAGTTAAAGAAATTGGCACCCTGTCCAGGGTGTACCCCGCCTTGTGCCCCATGCTCCCTGGGATAGGCTCCAGGTTTCCCCGCGACCCTGAAAAGGATAAAGCGGTATAGATGGATGGATGGATGGATGAAAGTTAAAGAAAGACAGTAGGTGGCAGTAATACAACAATTGGATGTCAACTGCCGTAAAATACCAAGGAATAAGAATACTTTAATCCCGTACCTGATTTGCATGAAACTCTTTTCGTAATCATAAACGAAAAACTTGGAACGAGGGCAAAGAAAACTTTAGTGTGAATGAAAATAAAATAAAATTATTAGCAGAAGGCGCAAGTTACAGTAAATTAAACAAGAAAAGCACAATTTTGTTTTTAATTCTGATTATTTTCTTTTTGTCATTTTGTTCGATTTTTTTATTGTGTATTCAGGTGTATGATGCGCGTGTATTTTTTTTAATTATTATTTTATTATCTTACGACCAACGATACCTATGGTTTAAAATTTACGCCATAACAACACCGTGTACTTGTAGACTGTCTGTTAGCACTGTCTGTTAGCCGGTTAGCTAGCACGGGACTTACATGCTACTTTTTGAATGACCCACACGTTGATGCCGACTTCCACACACCAGAGCACCGCCGCGACCAGGAGAGTGTACTCCGGTTTGAACAATAACAGATGTTTGTCCTGCCATATGGAGTTGACTGTAGTTTGAAATACGGACGGGCGAGCAGTTCTCTTTTTGCCTCCTGCCATGTTTGACTATGTGAGAACAGCGACACGGCCACAGCAACTGCAGGAAATATTCGTTCCTGCTGCCTGACGTTTTCCACCCGTTTTCCACCAAGCCGCATGACGCTGTAAGAGGCGGGATTTGTCTAAATACGGGTAAGAGAAATAACGTATATGCAGAAGGTACGTCAATGGGGTCGCCATATTAGAAGGGGTAATTTTCCCCTAGATGCGTTAATTGGCGTGAAATGAATTTAGAGCATAAATTAAAATTTCTCCAAAAAATGCCAATAGCTGCTCAACTCAGCTGTGAGTTTATAGTTTCAATTAAAAGTCACAGTATAGTGCTGTTTGCCTTATATTTTACATGACTTAATTTTTTTTGGTAATGTTCTTAATGTTTGGTAGTATGTGTGAAATTGGGTAAGATGTGTGAATTTGTAAATGTGTACATTATCTATGTACATATACTTATATGCCAAATAGAAAAAGACTATTAAGCTTGAAATTTAGGAAATATGCCTAAAATTTGTTATATAATAATCTCATAATGCAAAATACTAGATAACTTTTTGTTTATTCAAGGTATATTCGCTTTTTTAAAACAGTGTACACATGTTCTACCAGTTGGTTATGGCAAGCACAGTCTTTTACACGGCACTATACTGGGGCAGTAGCGTTAAAGCAGCAGGCATCAGCAGGCTGAACAACTATTTTGGAAGGTTGGACAGTTTATTGGAACTATCCAATAGTATGACTCCTTGGAATCAGTTGAGCAGGAAAGGATGCTGGCTAAACTGCTGCTCATCATGGACTACGTTTACATGGATAGCAGTAATCTAATTATTGACCTTATTCTGAATAAAACAATATTCTGATTAAGGTGCTTACATGAGTTTTTTTTTTTAGAATATTCCTTTCATGTTCCCGTTTTACATGTTATAGAACATAGACCGATTAACGGCACACGTCATTACGTCCCCACGCCACGCCGTCCGACGTTCCCTCCAGAATTTCACGTACAACATACGGTTCGTCTTCATCATGGTACAGTATACAGTTTTGGATGTTTTTATTTTTAATTTTACGAAAGCTTCAAGTGCAGTTTATTTATTTGTCATGCTGTACATGCTAATAGACGACTGCTTGAAGCCATGGGCTGCGTCCCAAACCGCGTACTTACCTACTATATAGTAGCCGAGATACATGTATTTCACCTACTATATAGTAGGTAAGTAAGCGGTTTCGGACGCAGCCGTGCTCTCTTGTTTGCCGTGTGTGTATGTGTCCTGTCACACAATGCGGTGAAAACTCCCACACGAAGTTAATAGTGTGAATAAGGTGTGTACATGTCTATAATCCACTTCGATACTGTAACTAAAACAGAAATACGCCACATGTCTTAATTCGATTTGTGTTTACTTCGAGTATGACTTTAGTCGGATTAAGGTCATCAGTAATCGCTGTTTACATGGTAGTTTCTTAATCAGAGTATTGTCTTAATCGGGTTAATATTGGATTATTGTTGTCCATGTAAACGTACTGATGGACAATGTCTCACACCCCTTCCAGACTGATCCAGCCACCATTCAGCAAGGATACAACAAGAATACAACATTTCTTCCTCCTTCAGTTGCACTGTAATTATTTATATATTTGACTAATCTATTACATCATTGGCACATATTTCCCTGGCCATCATTTTACTTTGATCACTTGCCTCTTTCTTCTATTATCATTATTATCACGTTCTTTATTCATTACTTATTGTGGATCACTTTATGCTTAATTATTTCATGTTTTTATTTTATTTACATTGCTTACTGTCTGATACTATAAGTGTCCTTATAATGTGATGCTACTTATACTGTAAAAAAAATAAAATAAAAAATCCCTCAGAATTCAATAAAGTACTGTATCTATCTATCTAGATAGCTAGCTAGCTAGCTAGCTATCTAGATAGATAGATACAGTACTTTATTGCACGCAAAAAAAAACTAATAATAATAAAAATAAAGCAACATCTAAGATCTCAGAGCTTTTGACTGGCTAACTAACCCGCATTTAGTCAAAGTGTCAGCTAACCAACGGCCTGCGTACCGTTGCTAGTTAGCTAGCTATAAAGACACAGTATACATGAAAATAAGACATGGAGGTAATGTAACAGCATGAATTCACCCTATTTGATTTTTTTTTTTTTTTTTTTTTAAATGAGCAATTATCGCTCAAGAAAGAGTGCTGTTGTACTATATATCAGCCTGACTGTGATTCGGCAGAATGAACAAGGCTGCAGCAGGATTGTGAGTGTGATATTGCTTTTATACAACAGTTCTATAAACAAGAAATTAATATGCAGTAACTGACACAATATGGTCAAATATTTTGTTTATTTTTGCTCCATCAACACAAATAGTTCCCAGAAAAGTCACAGCTTGATAGTGTTGTGTTGCCAGACAATGCACAGACTTACTGACAGCCCATAGTAGGTATAGTAAGAGTTTAAGTGTAACAAACTATTGCTAGAATTGGAAATTTATTTATTGAACATAGACAAGCAGAGTGATGCAAACAGTGAAATATCCCAGTGCTGTTGTACTAAATATGAAATTATTGGACCGGAACTAGTGTTGGGCAATTATCATGATTTGAATTATTTTAAGATGATTTTCAAAATGTTCTAATTGAGACTGTACATGTTATATACAGTGGTGCTTGAAAGTTTGTGAACCCTTTAGAATTTTCTACATATCTGCATAAATATGACCTAAAACAACATCAGATTCTAGTCCTAAATGTAGATAAAGAGAACCCATTGAAACAAATTAGACAAAAATATTATACTTGGACATTTAAGTACTCAGGAAAACTTTCCAAAATTACATATCTGTGAGTGACAAAAGTATGTGAACCTCTAGGATTAGCAGTTTATTTAAAGGTGAAATTAGAGTCAGATGTTTTGGGATGGGATGACAGTCAGGTGTGAGTGAGCACCCTGTTTTATTTAAATAAATCCTTTTAAAAATCTGATGGTTTTAGGTCATATTTATGCAGATATATAGAAAATTCTAAAGGGTTCACAAACTTTCAAGCACCACTGTATACATATTTAAAGTTTTAATTAAACATCCATAAATGGTATTATAGCCAATATGAAAAGTACAGCTTTCTTGATAAAATCCTCCTTTAGCCTGCACTTCTCCCAAACACTGCACGCTGAGATTTAAAAAAAAAATTAAAAAAAAGTTAAAAACACAAAAAATAAACAATTCCTACGTAAGCAGGCAACACTTCACCAAGGACCAAAAAAAAGTCAGTTAAATAAGTTTATGTAAAATATAATGATGTATTACATCCTAGGCAATAATTTGCTGGTTGGAATTGCATTATTTTCAATCTCGGCATGTTTAACAGAGGAACTTGGAAAATGGACGCTCCCATGTTCGTTTTTTGTTTTTTAGCAAAAAGCTAGGCAGCTAACTCTAATGAGTGAAGTATATTTTCTTTCTCAAACAGCGAACTGTATAGTCAGTGTTTTAGATCTAACAAGCAAATATGTCTATGTTTATTAAAGCTAATACTTGCATAAACAGTATAACTCGTTTAAAGGTAAGAAGTTTTATTTTGTTTATTTCTGATGCTGTGCAAAGCCATGTTGATTTGAGTGACGTCAAATCAACATGGCTTTGGACAGCATCAGGAATGGGAAAGGAAATATATTCCTTCCAAGATGGTGGAACAAGTGGTTGTGCTTTTTCACTGTCACACTACAATGTAGATGAAAGTGGTACAAATGCAAAAGAAAGTTAGTGAAATGGAGCAAAAGGTGAATGAGGAGGATCAGTATAGCCATCAGTATAATCTTCATGCATACAATGTATATAAAATGCCTATACACCCCTGTTAAAATGGTGAGTTTTTGTTTTTAAAAAAATAGTCAGAACCTCTTCTACCTTTATTGTGAAATTTTCACCTATTAATTAAAGTGAAAAACAATTAGAATCATTTTAGGAAAAAGAACAAAATATATTGGTTGCATAATTTTGCACACCCCTAAACTAATACTTAGTTGAAGCACCTGTAGATTTTATCACAGCATTAAATGTTTTTGGATAAGGGTCAATCAGTTTGGCACATCTTGACAACAATATTTTGCCATTCTTCCTTGCAAAAGCATTCTAACTGTCAAATTGTCTGGGCATCTCCTGTGCACAGCCTTCTTCAGGTAACCCCACAAAATTTTGATTGGATTTAGGTCTGGACTCTTGCTGGGCCATCCCAAACCTTGATCTTGTTTTGGTGAAGCCATTCCTTTGTTGATCTGAAGGTTGGCTTTGGGTCAAATGCAAGTGTTTTAGCAGAAGCCTTAATGTTTTGCACCAAAATTGTCAAACATGTCTTTTGGTATTATGGCCAAAAAGTTGGTCTCATCAGACCATAACACATTATTCCACATGGTTTTGGGAGATTGGATGTATTATTTATTTATTCATTTATTTATTTTGGTTTAAAAAGGCTTCTGTCTTGCCACCCTACCTCATAACCTAGAGATATGAAGAATTAGGGAGATTGTTGTCACATGTAGGGAGCAACCAGCACTTGTCAGAAATTGCTGCAATCATTTTAATGTTGCTGTAGGCCTCCCTGACCAGTTTTCTCCTGATCTTTTCACCAGTTTTGGAGGGATACTCATAGTAGTGTCACTGTCATGCCATATATTCTCAACTTGTTGATTGTTTTTCCAATGTTCCATGGTATTTCCAATGCCTTGGAAATTTTTTCAACAATGAGACCCCGTTCCTGCTTTGTAAGCTCTTTGTGGCCCATGGCTATTCCAGTTGGATGTTACCAAAAAGATATCAGGAAAATCCAGTCAGTCACTTTAATTGATGGCAGGTGTATACTAATTAGTTTTTAACATGAGTTTGAATGTGATTGGTTGATACTGAACACTGCCACATTCCCAATTATAAAATGATGTGTGCACTTATGCAACCAGGTTATTGTACATTTTGTATTTTTCCCTAAATGATTCTTATTGTTTGTCACTTTAATTAATAGGTTAAAAATTCACAATAAATGTAGAAAAGTTTCTGATTTATCTAGGGTTAAAAAATTTTACATCACAAAAATCTGCCATTTTAACAGGGGTGTGTAGACATTTTAAATCCACTGTATGGTATCACCAAAGAGCAGGAGGAAAACATTGAAGTTGAAAGAGATTTGCCATGCAGCAATTCCAGGCAGTGACTGAGAGACAATCATGGCAGCATGATGGATCATGGTGAATGTGGCCCATCGCAATGGCAGAACGGACAGCAGGTGAAAGCATCCGTTTCCATGGCCAGTGATCGTCAGATTTATGTCTAGATCAGCAAGAGATGTGTTATGGAAAGGCACCAGGATCAATGAGTTCCTCAAGAGTAGGGGGTTTCAAGTTAAGGAAGACCTGACAGCTGACAACAGAGCAATGCATGCTTGTTTGTGACCATTTGTAAGGAAGGCTAGGAAAAATGGGGAGAAGGCGTATCTGATGGGCAAGAAAGCATTTGTGAATGGAAAAGAAATTAAAGTAGGATGAACATTTCATTAAGGTCCATTTCTTTGCTCAGAACCAGAGATTTCTAATACTGTTTATCTTTTAAATATTGTCTATAGAATGACTGCTATTGAAGTCAGAATATTTATCTGAGTTACTGTTGATGAATGCAACAAGTTCAATGTGTGTGACAACATATGATCTCTAGGTACTAAGTGCACTTGAGATAAGTTAACTTACTTTATTTAGTTGTTGTTCATCAGTTTATATGTTTTCCTGTTAATGCCAGACATATAAGAAACCAAGTGAAAAGGAAATCTTTATTATTGTCAAAGCAATATTTATAGATTTTTTAAAAATATTTAATAGATTTTTGTTTTATTCAGGTGTCTCATGCTTGTGAAGCAAATGTGACCTTCTGGAGGAATCAGTGGGGGAATTATAATTGGGTTTTAAATTGGTAGCAACAGATCAGCAGGGGTAGTTATATTAAGAAAAAATAAAAGAAAAAGTTCACAGTATACAAACAGATACTATAGGTAGATGGATATTTCTACACATTAGTATAGATCTCTTTCAATTCATTGTAGTGAATGTTAATGCCCCCAATTATAAGAAGAAAAATAATAATTTGTTTTTAACAGTTGGGAGTAAATTTAACCAAATTAGTTCTAAATTTCCTTGTGCTAAAACCTTAATACTGACATGGATAAAGAAATAGACAGATGGCCTCCTAAAACAGTGAAAGAACATGTGAATTAAAACACATGTGCAAGATTGGATCTTTTAGATATTTGGAGATATACATACCCACACCAAAGAATGTATACATGGAGTAATAATGATTTGACTAAACTATCTCATTGATTTTTGGTTAATTTCAGCAGACAGTGCAGAGAATGCTGAATTCTCATAAAATTTAAAACAGTGTTAGCAGATCATAAGGATATAATGAAATCAACAAATAAACAATAAATCAACAATAAATCAACAATTATGCTGCAGATACAGTTGGTCCAAAGAAAAACTATTGAAAATGTAAAAAAAAAAAAAAAAAAAAAACTTGTTAGAGAATTAATCATTTAAAAATAAAGTCTTTGAAATTATAGGAAAATATTGGGAATGGGTGTGCATTCTTAATAAATTTGGTCACAATTGGAAAATAATTAAATTTGAAATAAGGAACATAGCTATAACTATGGGGGAAATTTTGCCAAAGTAAAAAGAGAAAAAGAAAATAAATGAATTGAACAATAATGAAACTGTTCAGTAAGCAACCTTTAACAAATGAAGAACTTAAACAATTGGCCTCCTTGCAATTACAATTAGACACAATATATGAAAATAAAGCTAGAGGTGCCTCTATAAGAAGTAGACAGATATGGATGGATTTTTTTTTCATTTGGAGAAACAGAATAGTGAATTATCATCTATACATAAACTCATGAGTAATAATAGTGTATGTGGAAAATAAATAAATTGCTGAATGTCACCAAGTTTTATATCATTACACTTCAGACCCTTATAATGACATAGAAACATTAATTTTTTGAGTAGAACAAAGAAAATAGATGGAGAATTTAAATAATTTTGTCAAAATACATTAATTTGGAAGAGGTTAAAAATATTAGTAATATTTAATATAAGTATTATGGGTTTGAAAGATAACACATCTCCAGAAATTATGGACTAATTTGTGAGTTTTATAAGATGTTCAGTTGTCTCATTTTTAGTAGCCATGTTCAAAGAATCCATAGTATACAGAGAATTACTTGCAACTCTTAAACAAGGTCTTATTACAATTATTCCTAAGAATAAATAAGGATAAACTTCATATTGACAACTGGAGACCAATTACTCTTCTGAATAATGATGCAAAACTGTTTGCCCTTGAAATTATTGAGGAAGAACAGTCAGGGTGTTTGACTGGGAGACATATCTGTAATAATACAGTGCCCTCCATTAATATTGGCACCCTTGGTAAATATGAGCGAAGAAGGTTGTGAAAATTTGTCTTTATTGTTTAACCTTTTGATATTTTCTTTAAAAAATTTAAAAATACTCTTCTCTCATGGATATCAAACAATTGCAAACAAAACACAGGTTTATCAAAAAAATCTTTGTTAAATATATGTGTGCCACAATTATTGGGACCCTTTTAGTCAATACTTTGTGCTATCTCCCTTTGCCAAGATAACAGCTCTGAGTCTTCTCCTATAATGCCTGGTGAGGTTGCAGAATACATGGCAAGGGATCTGAGACCATTCCTCCGTATAGAATCTATCCAGATCCTTCAAATTTGAGGTCCACATTGGTGGACTCTACTCTTCAGTTCACCCCACAGGTCTTCTATGGGTTTCAAGTCAGGACCTTGGCAGGACCTTAATTTTGTGGTCAGTAAACCATTTTTGATCGTTATCCTACTGGAAGATCCAACCACGGCCCACTTTAAGCTTTCTGGCAGAGGCAGTAAGGCTTTCATTTGATATCTGTTGATATTTGATAGAGTCCATGATGCCATGTATCCTAACAAAATGTCCAGGTCCTCCGGCAGAAAAGCAGCCCCAAAACATTAAAGAGCCCCCACAATATTTAACGGTGGACATGAGGTAGTTTTAAATATGGCTACCTCTTGTGTTTATTGCCAAAAAGCTCTATTTTGTTTTAGAACCCGATCCTATTTGAAGTTCCAATAGTGTCTGGCAAACTGAAGATGTTTAAGTTTGTTTTTGGATGAGAGTAGAGGCATTTTTCTTGAATCCCATTCCAAACAACTTGTGGTGATTTGTAATTTGAGAGACTTTCTGACCCTAAGATGCAAAAAATTTTTGCAATTCTCCAGCTGTGATCCTTGGAGATTTTTTGGCCACTCAAACCATCCTCTTCACAGTGCGTTTAGATAGTATAGACACATGTCCTCTTCCAGGTTGATTCATAATATTTCCAGTTGACTGGAATTTCTTAATTACTGCCCTGATGGTGGAAATGGGCATTTTGCTTTTACATTTACATTTATTCACTTAGCAGACGCTTTTATCCAAAGCGACTTACAAATGAGAAAGATACAAGCAAAGCGATATCAAGCAGAGAACAATACAAGAAGTGCTACCATACGAGATCTATTAATTGAATTCCAGAAGAAGCAAAGTGCAGAGTAGAGGTGTAAGTGCATTTTTTTAATTTTTTTTTTTTAATTATGAGTTTGTTAGGTGTTCATAGAGGAGGTGGGTCTTTAGTTGTTTTTTGAAGATGGTGAGAGATTATGCGGTCCGGATTGAGATTGGAAGTGCATTCCACCACTGAGGAACAGTTAGTGTGAAGGTTTTGGAAAGGGACCTTGCGCCACACTGAGTTGGAACTGCTAAACGTCGGTCGCTAATCGATCGCAGATTGCGAGAGGGAACGTAGGCCTTCAGGAGAGAGTTGAGGTAGGAGGGTGCTGTTCCTGACAAGGTCTTGTAGGTGAGCATCAAGGCCTTGAACTTGATGCGGGCAGCTACAGGAAGACAGTGGAGGGAGATGAAGAGGGGTGTGACATGGGTTCTCTTGGACTGGTTGAAGACGAGGTGCGCTGCAGCATTCTGAATCATCTCAAGGGGTTTGATGGAGCTGGCTGGGAGGCCTGAAAGCAGTGAGTTGCAGTAGTCCAGTTTAGAGATAACAAGAGCCTGGACTAGAATCTGTGTAGCCTGTTTGGTGATGTAGGGTCGGATTTTCTTGATGTTGTAAAGGATGAACCTACAGGACCTTGCAGTTGCTGAGATATGGTCTGCAAAGGTCAAGCCATCATCAAGAATCACCCCAAGGTTCCTGGCTGTCCTGGTTGGCATGAGTGTGAGTGAGCCAAGCTGTACAGTGAGGTTGTGGTTGATTGAGGGACAGGCTGGGATGACGAGAAGCTCAGATTTTGCCGGGTTAAGTTTAAGATGGTTTTCCTTCATCCAGACCGAGATGTCCGAAAGGCAAGCAGAGATGCGTGCCGAGGCTGATGGATCGTCAGGCTGGAAGGACAAATGGAGCTGGGTGTCATCAGCATAGCAATGATATGAGAAGCCATGAGACTCAATCACCTGCCCTAATATAACAAAATCACCTGCTTTTGTTATATTATTATAGCCACTTCCCATTTTGTGAAGCTAAACAACTTTTTGCCACACATAACAGCTATATTCCTTGGTCTTACCCGTTGTTATGAATGACTAAGGGAATTTCGCCTATGTGTTGCCTCATATTTACACCCTGTAAAAGAGGAAGTCATGGTTGAACAATTTCCTTTTCGTAGTCACCCAGGTGTACTAAAAATGTAAAATATCAATGGGAATATACTTCAAATATATTTCTCATATGAATTCATAGGGGTCACAATGATTGTGGCACACATATATTTAACAAAGATGTTTTTTGGATAAACCTGTGTTGTGTTTGCAATTGTTTGATATCCCTGACAGCAGAGTATTTTTGTGAATTTTTTAAACAAAAGATCAAAAGGTTAAACAATAAAGTCTTCTTTGCTCATATTCACCAAGTGTGCCAATATTAGTGAAGGGTACTGTATTAGGTTAATTTAAGATATGATTTTACAAAGAATTTGATACCATGAGTCTTCTAATTTATGTTTAGATGTATTTGGCATTTTGGTTTTGGAGAATACTTTTAAAAATAGTTTACACAAATTATCAAATGGTACAATTGGTAGGTTTAAGATTAATCAATGTATACAGCAGGATAGCCCATTATCTACATTTTTGTTTTTATTAGTTGCCCAAATTTTGGTAGGGTTTGAAGGTATAAAAGTATTAGGAAGACAATTTTTTTTTTTTAATTCAGAGGTAATAAAAGTAGTTCATTGTACTAAAGAGTTTTCTTCAATTTCAAGTCTCAATAAATCGTTGCTGTTTCCACTTAAAATGTGATTTGATCTTTTGTTGAGATGTGATTATAAAATTGATAAACTGACTGTGAAATTACCTACATTTTATAACAAGCTTCATTATTAATAAACATATTAGGAATATTGTGATAGACCTAGGTGAAACAGCTACACGTAAAAGCTTATTGTGGACATCTGTATTTAGGAATATAAACTGGGTTAAAGCTTGGAGTATTTGTGAAAATACTGTTTAAATAATAAAGCAAAAAGAGGTTACATTTAAAATCTTACATGGTATATATCCAGCTAAAATGTATTAGAGCGATTTCATTTAGACATTGATTAGATCTTTTTAGGTGGATACTGTATGGAAAAGTTGATTAGAGGACAAAAGTTACTCAACAGTTATTATATTCTATAAGTTGAATCACTTTGTTATGTATTATTCCAATGAATACAACATAATATAGAAATATTATAACAAATATAGCTGAAAGCAGAAATTCCTCCTCAATATTGCGGACCATTTTACCATTTGACATAGTAGAGAAATGTATCCCACAGATGCAACATTTCAACGCATTTGGATCAATGGCAGATTTTAAGTTCACTTTTGTAGTTTTCCACAAATGAACATTGTACAGAAAAATCAGGAGTCAATGAGAATTTTGGAGAATTACTTTGTGCTGATATAACTCTACTTTAACATTATTTTGAATTTATTCCTGCTGTTATAACATTAATTTGATTTACTCTATGCTGCTATAGGATTAATCTGAATGAAGTCTACTTTGGCTGGATTCCAAACAAACTGTGTGTGCAGAGTTTGCATGTTCTCCCTGTGCTGCGGGGGTTTCCTCCGGGTGCTCCAGTTTCCTCACCCAGTCCAAAGACATGCATGGTAGGCTGATTGGCGTGTCCAAAGTGTCCGTAGTGTATGAATGGGTGTGTGAATGTGTAAGTGATTGTGTCCTATGATGGATTGGCACCCTGTCCAAGGTGTACCCCACCTTGTGCCCCATGCTCCCTGGGATAGGCTCCAGGTTTCCCCATGACCCTGAAAAGGATAAAGCGGTATTGAAGATGGATGGATGATATAACAGATATTAACAAAGATAATAATAATTCCTTTAATATTATTGTTTTTGGAGATATGAGGCTGCCATCACACATGATAACATACTGTAGTGTCCTCTTTGTGTGTGGCACAGATCAAATCCATAGGTTAATGTTCCATTGATTAATGGGCACAAGAAATATGTGCAACAGTTGTCAATTCACCAATATGTAAATAGTTCGACCAATTTTATTTTATCCCTTGTTGCTTATCACCCTATTGAAAGACATGCATCCTCACGGTTCATGAGGAGAAGATTTTTGTAATTTTGGACAAATGTACTGGAAAATCTATCATGGGTCCCCATGGCTTTTTTGTTCCCCATGAGAAATAAGGCATTATACAAATTTTCAGATATTTTGGACTTATGGGGTGCAGGGAAAATCATGTAGAATTTGGGCGTGGCCTCTAGTGCCACCTATGGGCTCAAGTGGGCCATTTATGGTGTGGAAGTTACTCGTGGCCTGTAGTATCAATGTGCCAAATTTCAAAACTTTTTATCATTCAGATCTTGAGTTATTGGGCACTTTAGAGAGGTAAGGAAAATAATAATAAATATAGCTGCAAGCAGCAATGGCAGATTCCTCCTTAATGTTGCAGACAATTTCAAAATTGACATAATCCCACAGATTCAAGATTTCAATGTATTTGGATCCATGGCCGATTTTAAGTTCATTTTTATAGTTTTCCACAAATTATCTTTGTAGAGAAAAATCATGAGTCAATGAGAATTTTGGAGAATTTCTGATACAACACTACTTTAATAACATTGTTTTCCCTACTGAAAAAAAACAGCTAAAGCCAGCCTTGGCTGGTTGGCTGGTCTTTGCTGGTTTAAGCTGGATGTAGCTGGTTTCCCAGCCTGGCCAAGTTGGTCAAGCTAGTCTCCCAGCCTGGCAAAGCTGGTGTTCAGATGGTTTTAGATGGTGGGTGGGTCCGCTGGTTTACCAGCCTGGCAAAGCTGGTGTTCAGATGGTTTACTATTCAATTCAATTCAATTTTATTTGTATAGAGCTTTTACAATAGACACTGTAATCAAAGCAGCTTTACAGAAACATATAAACACGGTATACAGATTTTAAATGTGCGAATTTATCCTAACTGAGCAAGCAGGTGGCGACGGTGGCAAGGAAAAACTCCCTAAGATGTTAAGAGGAAGACACTTGAGAGGAACCAGACTCAGAAGGCAACCCATCCTCATCTGGGTAACAACAGATAGTGTAAAAAAGTTCATTATGGTTTTATATGAAGTCTGTTTGGCCTTAGAAGCAACTGTAGTCCCAGCAATCTGGACTTGGAGTAGATGAGAGCTCCATCCAGAGGTAGGACATCCGAAATGGTTCAGGCAGGTCCGGAGAGCAGAAAGGATCAGGATCTCTCGTATCTCCATAAAATCGTGTGTGGCTTGACAGAAGGAGAGAAGGAGAGAAGAGATTGTTAGGACTATGCTTAGCGTAACAGAAAGTCTAGTCATGGTAGGCTTGAGTAAATAAATTAAAACATTTTAAGCCTAGACTTAAACACTGAGACGGTGTCTGAGTCCCAAACACTAATTGGAAGTGTGGGGCTTTATAAGAGAAAGCTCTTCCCCCTGCTGTACCCTTCGCTGTTCGAGGTACTGTCAAATAGCCTGCATCTTTTGATCTAAGTAGATCATAGAAAACCAAAATGTTGCTTAGATACTCTGGTGCGAGACAGATTAGTGCTTTATAAGTTAATAATGGTATTTTATAATCAATGCGAGATTTCGAAAGCTAGTCTCCCAGCCTGGCAATGCTGGTGTTCAGATGGTTTTAGATGGTGGGTGGGTCAGCTGGTTTACTAGCCTGGCAAATCTGGTGTTCAGATGGTTTTAAATGGTGGGTCAGTTGATTTCCTGGTCAAGCTGGTGTTCATCTTATCCATTTACTAATTAGATTGTTTTATTAGTTCCATCTACTGACAATGGTAATTACAAGAGTAGTCAGGCAGGCTGGATAGCATAGCTACATCAGAAAATTCTACATCA
Organism: Ictalurus punctatus; assembly: GCF_001660625.3. Taxonomy (NCBI): domain Eukaryota; kingdom Metazoa; phylum Chordata; class Actinopteri; order Siluriformes; family Ictaluridae; genus Ictalurus; species Ictalurus punctatus. The sequence continues at coordinate 12,908,498 of NC_030435.2, forward strand.
AAAATATTAAACTGGATGCACAAATAAATTAGAACATAAAATCTGTAGGATGCTTTGAATCATACCAGATTAAAATATTGTCTGAACAAATACATTCACCATGATAATACATTGACCAAATATAGTCAGCTTTTTTAGTATGAACATTTCAGTATTCAATAGACTTGTACACAAATTACAAGTGAAACAGACATAGTCTTTACATAATAAAAAAAAAAAAAAAACAATAGTATCATATGTAAATGTGAAGTACTTTCAGAACCGACCCCACCTATCGGGTTTTTTTTCCATGTCTGTTTATGTGACAAAAAAAAACAACTGTACAATATATTAAGTAGACACAACATACATGATGCTTCCAGCTTTTGGAAATCTAATGAATTCTAACTTAAATTGTAACTTGCCTAGCCCCCTTAAACTTTTCATTTTATATCTCATTTTCAACCATGTAATCCTATACACATGAGTTTATTTTTCTTTAACTCCCATTCGGACAATTTTAGAGATACATATATAAAAACCGCTGGACCAATTGAGACTTAACACTTACTATTATTGGGTTTACATATACCTTAGTTATTCCCAAACACATTCCCTTAAAACTATAAACACAAGCACCAATGCTACAATATCAATTGTGTTATGTTGAACTATGTAAAATAAGTCAAATAAAAACTTTGTTATACAGAAGGAAAAGTCACATTTATTTTTCCTCCCTTTTGTCCCTGTAATGCCTTGCACCTTAAAAATCATACACAGCATGCAGTTCAAAATCTGCTACAGTGCAGTGTTTGATTAGTCAGTTGCTGGAAAATTAGTTAAAGGTATTATTGGTGCAAAACAACTGAACACTTGTGACAGTGGAATTTGTACTTGAATTTTATTCTCTCCCACAACACAACACAGCAGTTACACTTTCTCAAATTCTTCATTGCAGGTGCACCAATGCTATTCTACAAATCACAAATCCACTTCTACAAATAGGCCAGCAAATGAAGAAATTCATATACTCACATTTTTGCTACAGTTGCTGCAGTGAATATGGTTTGTGCTAGAAAAATATTCAAGAAAAAAATTATCTTTGAGAAAATATTCTACAGGTGTGTAACTCTCATTGCATGAATTCACATACTAATTTGTAGATGTGCAAAATTTGTCTATGACACCCCACTTTTTAAAGGGGTGTGTGAATGTGTTTTCACTGCAGCAACTTTAGCAAAAATTGTGCGTATGAGTTTCCTCATTTGTGATTTGTAGAAGGATTTATGATTTGTAGAATAGGATTAGTGCACCTGCAATGAGGAATTTGAGAAGGTGTAACTGTTGTGTCTGTGGGAGAGAAAAAAATCTACAAGTTAAAATTCCACTGTCACAGGTGCTCTGTTGTTTTGCCCCAATAATACCTTCATAATTAGTCACCCACTGTGATCCATCCATAACTGAAGCTATATCTGAGTCTTAAGTCAAGTCATCTAGATGCACAGGAGTTTCAGAAGTGTACCATTCCATGTCAGAAGGGGTCTAATATGATTGTGAGCAGGTGTTTGTCCCTGATGGCTCTCCCACCTTTAAAACACTATAAGGGCTTTAAAATTCTGTAGTATTGTAACAGTGTAATGTTTATTACTCAAATTTCACAGTTATGTTCATTGCATTTTAAATTGTTAGTTGGAAAATTTATAAAAACATGTAGTTACCTCAAAAGCAGCCTTCTTCTTAAGTGACTGCCTGGTTTAGACTGCTATTCTAGACACACTACCAGGCTCTAGGCATTCTTTATTTGTTTACAGAACATCTATACAGAAATTTAACTGAATAACCTGGAACGAGTATTATAAAACAAGTTTAACAATGTGGAAAAATTAGGAAGTTGTTAGTTTTAACATTTTTAAACATGATTGGGTGATACCTTAAAAGTGAGAGTGAGCGTGGTACCCACACTGAGGGCGCAAGGAGGGCTCTCGTGCCCTTTTGAAAATAACTGTATTTTACCTCAGACATGTTCGGGTATGTGCAATATTCGGATGGGCCCAAACATATCGTTCTTACAGAAGACGTAAAACATTTTGATCCTAAAAATTATAGGTTCGATTCCCAATGCAGCCCTGTGTTTGCGGAGTTTGCATGTTCTACCTGTGCTGCAGGGGATTCCTCCGGGTACTCTGGTTTCCCAGTCCAAAGACATGCATGGTAGGCATGTATGGTCAAAGTGTCCATAGTGTATGAATGGGTGTGTGAATGTTTGTCATGGTTCTGGGCTGGAGTCAGTTCTCGAACTGCTCTGTGTATATTGTGTATATATCTGAATAATCTCATATAGGATGTGATTGGGTGAGTTCATTTACCTATCAGATGGGAAGCACTTTAGTTTAATGGTGTTCATTAGGGATGCACCGATCAGGATTTTTACAGCCGATACCGATCCAGATACCAATCTTTTTTCGTTTAAAGTTTAATCATGAAGTCTATCATAAACAGTTAAATGTAAGCTCTCTCTAAGCTCATGGTCACTGTTAATTGAGTTAAAATAGTAGCAATGAGATACTGTTGGTTAATTGATAAATAAATAAGCATAAAATGTTTATTTTTAAATATCTTAAAAACAACAGAGTCCTAATTAAAAGTAGACTAACACAAAAATGATCTATATTAGGAAAAAGGCTAATAGCTTTCTAAGGAAATAACTTACTAAGCTTAATGTCAAATTGATATTAAATGCAACCCATAGTAATTAAACATTATTTCATTTCTCATTTTATTTATATTTTATGAAGTTTTTATAATATCTTTTTTATATTAAATGATTTATTTATAACTAAGCACATTTTCTGTCTTTACATTTTATTATTTTTATTTTTGTTTGTTTATCAGTTTTAGATTGGTTCTCCCAGTACAGTGTTGCCGTGTCTGCTGATAATATTGTGTTTTGGGGGTATTAAATCAAAACATGGAAACTGGAGTTGATTTTTCTAGTGATATCTGGCAACCCTGAGTTTAAATGAAGTGAATTAGAGTTAGTGAATGGAGAGCTGCAGCATACTGTATGTGTACAGACTGAACAGTTGCTACTCTTGCTTATGATTGGTGAGGAATTTTTTAATAAAGAAGTTTGAATTAAACCCACCTTGTAGCGTTAGCATTATTATTAATTTACTCCGCCTGAAGCCGCTGTGTCTACACGAGCAGGTCGCAGTTTCCGGTCATTTTGCAGGATCAATAAAAGATGGTGGTTTGTGAGATCAGGAAGTTGCAGCAGATGATGTACAGAGTTACTTGTCATCATAATGGCTTCTTTGCAGTATTTCAACACTTCTTTGGTTGACTGAGATGATGAAAAGCAGTGTGAAAGTAACTGTTGCTTGGTGTAGATGAATTTTGGAGTTGTAGTTTTTATCCAGATTGTATTACAACTCAAAATAGGTCACTTGCACCAGTGCAAATAAATATTTATGTACAGTAGCACCAAATACTTTTCAGTCACAAATGCAAGTGAAATGGTCGCACTGTAGAGCCCTGAGTTTATGTGCAAAGTTTTATTCCCGTTCGCCGTGATGACGTTTCATGTCCCAGACAACCTCTGTAGTGCCATTTAGCATCATGTTAATGTCATGATTTCCCCTCATGGCACTGGAGCTTGAAGTGATGCTGGCAGCTCAAGGGCTAAAATGCTAACTCCATTTCGGGGTTTTGACACTACAAAATGATGTCATCCCTGCGCCGCTCTGTGGTGATTGGCTGTAAGTGTAGGAAGCACTTGATTTGATCTGCAACAGAGTTTTCTATTAGCGGAGGACGAACTTTAAACGTCAATATCACAGTCTATCATGTTCATTTAATCGTGGGCAGTCAAAATCGTAATTGATCGATATTCAATTAATTGTGCAGCCCTACTTTCCAGATGTGCAAGCTGCCCATTCCAAAGGCACTAATGCACCCCCACACCATCAAAGATGCAGGCTTTTGTACTGAACGCTGATAAAAAGCCAGATGGTTCCTCTATTCTTTAGTCCTCTTTAGAGGTAACGGAATCCATGGTTTCCAAAAAGAATTTAAAATTTTGATTCGTCTGGCCAAAGAACAGTTTTCCACTTTGCCTCAGTCCATTTTAAATGAGCTTTGGCCCAGAGAAATGGCAGCATTTCTGGATCATGTTCTTTGCATGATAGAGCTTGAACCAGCATTTGTGGATCGCACGGTGAACTCTGTTCACAGACACTGAGTTCTGGAGGTGTTTCTGAGCTCATGCAGAGATTTCCATTACAGAATCATGCCTGTTTTTAATGCAGTGCCACCTGAGGGCCCGAAGATCACAAGCATGCAATATTGATTTTCACCCTTGTCCCTTGCGCACAGAGATTTCTCTAGATTATCTGAATCTTTTGATTGATATTATGTACTGTATATGATGAGATATTCATAGTCTTTGCAATTTTACATTGAGCAACATTATTCTGAAATTGTTCCACAAATTGTAGATGCAGTTTTTCGCAGATTGGTGAACCTCTGGGCATCTTTACTTCTGAAAAACTCTGCTTCTCTAAGATACTCTTTTTATACCCAATCATATTACTGACCTATTGCCAATTAAGCTCCAGCTGTTTCTTTTTAATAACACTTACATTTCCAGCCTTTTGTTGACCCTGTCCCAACTTTTTTGAGATGTGTTGTGGCCATCAAATTCAAAATTACCTTATTTTTTTCTTAAAATGGTACATTTATCAGTTTAAACATTTGATATGTTTTCTATGTTTGACTGTGAATAAAATATGCATTTATAAAATTTGCTAATCATTGCATTCTGTTTTTATTTACATTTTACACAGCATCCCAACATTTTTGGAATTGGGGCGGTGTGTGTGTGTATTTTTATATATATATATATATATATATATATATATATATATATATATATATATATATATATATATATATATACACACACACACTCAAACTGTAAACTTTATATATACAAAACTTCAACTTCTCTATCTTGTTCTCTACAACATTAAAGATGTGGTCAACTAGAAAAGGAAAAGGAAGATCTTGTTGCATAGCAGGCTACATACAGAAGTCTCAACATTACACTGCAGCAGAACATAAATAAAGTGCTACAAAGAGCCTTCTCAAAAACAAGTATTGTTTCAAATAGTTTACAGTGCATTCAGAAACTATTCAGACCCCTTAATTTTCTCACATTTTGTTATTTTGCAGTCTTATACTAAAATGCTTTTTTCCATGTAAATCCACACACTCTCTCACACACACACCGTTGAGTAAATAAGTATTGAATGCGTCAACATTTTTTTCAGTAAATGTATTTCCAATGAGGCTATTCACCTGAAATTGTCACCAGACATTAGTATTAACTCAAGAAATCCAGAAATATAAAGAATTCACAATATTAAAGTCCATAAATAAAGTTATGTGTAATAAAGTGGAATGTCACAGGAAAAAAGTATTGAACACATTAAGAAAAAGCAGTTCTCCAAGGCAAGGTCAGGCAAGGAAGTAGTTAAGTAATTATACCTCCTATCTGTGCAAATTAATATCAGCTGGGTTAGTAAATTGATGGTCTATAAAAAGGCTTTTCATTACCAACATCTAATGATGAGTAAAAGCAAAGAGCTCTCCCAAGACCTTCGCAACCTTATTGTTGCGAAACATATTGATGGAATTGGATACAGATGTAAGAGAGAAATAGTTTGTATATAATGTAACCTTATTTTTGACAGGTATAGGTCAAAGGTCAAAAAGATACATATTCTTACTCTCTATATCTAGGTCAAAGGTCATGATCATAAAATATATTTATAGTTATGTTAAATCGGGATCACATACATTCCTGACACAAACCTTACCATACATGGTATGGCCATATGTATTCCAGACACCCACACACGTTGCACACATGTTCTTTCTTTTCACATAGAATATGAAACACTCTGAGGTAGGTCATAAAAATATATATAGTTATGTTAAATCTGGATCACATACATTCCTGACACAAACGTTACCACACCTGGTACGGCCATATGTATTCCAGACACCCACACACGTTGCACACTTGTTCTTTCTAACACTCTGAGGTAGGTCATAAAAATATATATAGTTATGTTAAATCGGGTTCCCATCTATTCCTGACACAAACGTTACTAGTTATGTTAAATCGGGTTCCCATCCATTCCTGACACAAATGTTACTATACATGGAATGGCCATGTGTATCACACACACACACACATCCAAACAAAAATATGACACACACAAACACACGTTATTTTCACATTATTTAAAAGGAATTTAAGTGTTATGTACTAAATTACCATAATTATGAACACAAGTTGTTAAGTTGACAATCATTTTTAAAATTACGTTTCTCCATTTAGATTGTCTGCAGTAGAATGCAGTCTTTTAAACCAGGAAAAATGACTGCCTTTAAGTTGCATAACAGTAGTAAATAAAATCCAGTGTGATATACATTGGAAATCTCATACGTAACATCTCTGCAGGATTTATAGATGTTAAAGCACTGAATGAAATGAGCAATATAGACAAAAAATAAACACTCTGTGTCTACTACTTTTATCTCTCTCATAGAACTATCCACAGTCCAAAGGCTGTGGAGCTAGAAGGCTACGTGTGAAAATGACAAAAGATTTTAAAAAATAAAATAAAAAATGTATCAATACATGAAATTAGATTACACAATGTAATTGAGGTTTACATGAATAAGCAGAAATGTAATCATGCTTATCTTTCCTATAGCACAAATGAAAAGCCCTCTCTAGATGAGCAGATTTGTCAAATGAAACTTTTTCCTTCTTATCCACTGCTATGGTAAACTAAAGAGTAGATACAACAGAGTGTTAGGGGACCTGTAGACTGAACAAATACTAAGGACATTACAATGTGAGTATCATTTCACTTACAATTAAATTCTACTAAAGCAATGAATTTGGGGCATGTTCTCAATTGTGATATGACCAATAGTGGACTCGTGTATAGGCTACACCTGCTAATACATTTGATGGACAATTTTGCACTACTACACGTAGCTAATGCTAGTCATATTTTGCAGTGTAATTTGAATATCTACTCTTTAGTTTGCCATAGCAGTGGATAAGAAGGAAAAAGTTTCATTTGACAAATCTGCTCATCTAGAGAGGGCTTTTCATTTGTGCTATAGGAAAGATAAGCATGATTACATTTCTGCTTATTCATGTAAACCTCAACTACATTGTGTAATCTAATTTCATGTATTGATACATTTTTTATTTTATTCTTTAAATCTTTTGTCATTCGCACACGTAGCCTTCTAGCTCCACAGCCTTTGGACTGTGGATAGTTCTATGAGAGAGATAAAAGTAGTAGACACAGAGTGTTTATTTTTTGTCTATATTGCTCATTTCATTCAGTGCTTTAACGTCTATAAATCCTGCAGAGATGTTACGTATGAGATTTGTAATGTAAATCACACTGGATTTTACTTGCTATTGTTATACAACTTAAAGGCAGTCATTTTTCCTGGTTTAAAAGACTGCATTCTACTGCAGACAATCTAAATGGAGAAACGTAATTTTAAAAATGATTGTCAACTTAACAACTTCATAATTATGGTAATTTAGTACATAACACTTAAATTCCTTTTAAATAATGTGAAAATAAAGTGTGTTTGTGTGTGTCATATTTTTGTTTGGATGTGTGTGTGTGTAATACACATGGCCATTCCATGTATAGTAACATTTGTGTCAGGAATGGATGTGATCCAGATTTAACATAACTATATATATTTTTATGACCTACCTCAGAGTGTTAGAAAGAACGTGTGCAACATGTGTGGGTGTCTGGAATACATATGGCCGTACCAGGTATGGTAACGTTTGTGTCAGGAATGTATGTGATCCAGATTTAACATAACATAATCTCATGGCAAAGAACTCTGATAATCTGAAAAAAAGAATTGTTGCTCTACATAAAGATGGCCTAGGCTATAATAAGATTGCCAAGACCCTGACACTGAGCTGCAGCACGGTGACCAAGACCATACAGCGGTTTAACAGGGCAGGTTCCACTCAGAACAGGCCTCGCCATGGTCGACCAAAGAAGTTGGGAGCATGTGTTCAGCATCATATCCAGAGGCTGTCTTTGGTAAATAGACGTATGAGTGCTGCCAGCAATGCTGTAGAGGTTGAAGGGGTGGGGGGTCAGCCTGTCAGTGCTCAGACCATACGCCGCACACTGCATCAAATTGCTCTGCATGGCTGTAGTCCCAGAAGGAAGTCTCTTCTAAAGATGATGCAAAAGAAAGCCTGCAAACAGTTTGCCGAAGACAAACAGACTAAGGACATGGATTACTGGAACCATGTCCTGTGGTCTGATGAGTCCAAGATAAACGTATTTGGTTCAGATGGTGTCAAGCGTGTGTGGCGGCAACCAGGTGAGGAGTACAAAGACAAGTGTGTCTTGCCTACTGTCAAGCATGGTGGTGGGAGTGTCATGGTCTGGGGCTGCATGAGTGCTGCCGGCACTGGGGAGCTACAGTTCATTGAGGGAACCATGAATGCCAACATGTACTGTGACCTACTGAAGCAGAGCATGATCCCCTCCCTTCGGAGACTGGGCCGCAGGGCAGTATTCCAGCATGATAACGACCCCAAACACACCTCCAAGACGACCACTGCCTTGCTAAAGAAGATGAGGGAGAAGGTGATGGACTAAACCCTATTGAGCATCTGTGGGGCATCTTCAAACAGAAGATAGAGGAACACAAGGTCTCTAACATCCACCAGCTCCATGATGTCGTCATGGAGGAGTGGAAGAGGACTCCAGTGGCAACCTGTGAAGCTCTGGTGAACTCCATGCCCAAGAGGGTTAAGGCAGTGCTGGAAAATAATGGTGGCCACACAAAATATTGACACTTTGTGCCCAATTTGGACATTTTCACTTAGGGGTGTACTCACTTTTGTTGTCCGTGGTTTAGACATTAATGGCTGTATGTTGAGTTATTTTGAGGAGACAGCAAATTTACACTGTTACACAAGCTGTACACTCACTACTTTACATTGTAGCAAAGTGTCATTTCTTCAGTGTTGTCACATGAAAAGATATCTGTAGCTTATTTAGTAGCTCAGTACTCTTCGGCCATGTTTGCAGTTGGTGGTGCATTTTGGGAAATGGGGTCGCTGGTTTGCTGTGATATGACAAAAAGAGACACATTACTAATATGAATTATCATTTTTATTTTCAAGTCTGCTTCAGGTAACTGGCTCAAACCCAAGGAACCTGAAAAGAGCGAGAGAGAGAGAGAAGAGGGAGAAGCTAGTGGAGTATTAAATATATCAAAACATATAAGACATTATAAAAAAAGAAAGGAAACAGGAAAATACAATTACAATTGTTGAAATAGTTTTAATTATGCTAATTATTTATTTTGTACATACTTTTTATAGAAAACATCAGGGATGCAGGTTTTTTGCTCTTTGAATTTTTGTTTGTGCTCCTGAAGATTATTTAAAGTATACTTTGAATTATTTCTATCATTATTTCGCAATACCCAATGACAGGAAAAACAGAAGAAATCACGTGATCAGTTAATCAAACAGAGTGTCAATCAGATCAAGCAGTTATTCTTTAGCATTTTTTTTTTTTTAATAAAATGAACTAGTCTACATGCTACCCAGCCAACATCAACAGTTAAGTCTGGTCAGCTAAGTCTCAGTTCTGCCTGACCAATGCATGTATTAGCATGTATTCTAATTTTCAGACATTATGGACTCATGGGGAAAATTACTTAGATTTTGGACGTGGCCTGTAGCGCCACCTATGGGCTCACATGGGCCATTTGTGGTGTGGCAGTTATTTGTGGCCTGTAGTATCAATTTTTACCATTCAGATCTTGAGTTATTGGGAACTTTAGGGAGATAAGGAGAATAATAATAAGTGGTTGAAGAATAAGAAGAAGAAGAAAAAGAAGAAGAAATAACAATAGCAAAAGATTTCCTCCTGATGGAGGCATCCTAATAATAATAATAATAATAATCATAATAATCATAATAATAATAATAATAATAATAGGTTTGCTCCTGACAGGAATCCTAATAATTATTATATTTTTCTTGTGCAAGTTTTTATTATCTGGGGAAAGTGCCACATACACAACAAGAAATGGTCAGGGACCAAGCCAAATTTAATTAATTTCCTCCAGTAGACCAAGTACTACAGCACCTGTTTGGACAACGTTGTTATGAGTATTGTAATTAATTGAGCCTTGCATGTTTGGATATACAAAGCTGCACACAAGATGCAATGATTTATGCAATAATTTTTATTATAGCTTTATTAAGAATGTTGTTATTAACCAAGCTCCAATAACATAACGGCATATCCCTGAAGTGCAGTGAGGTAATCCAGCTGAACACAATCATCATTAATTGACGTCGTTTTTAAGTGACACTTGTCGTGGAAATTAGACAACACTCGCAGACTTGTCCTCTGAAGGTAAAAAGGTTTATTACAGATAGATGGTTAATACAGGATAGAATAAAGAAGGATAGAATAATGAGAGCGCTCTGAAGCCCTTGTACTAAACCACTACTATATATATGAAACCCAGAGCATCACATAATTCTTTGTACCGATAAGAAGCAGTTTGAGGCAGTTCAAACAGGCTTTGTTTTAGGATCTTGGAAGATGTTTAGATGAACCTTGAACAGAACATGTTTGTGTCTCTGTAAGCAGATAAACATTCTGTACTGATCTCAGTGACATGACATGGCCTTCTTAGACGTTATCCTCTGATGAGAATGAAATAGAACAAGAACAAAACTATTACAAAGTAAAAATGAGTAATTTCCCTCACATTTCCCCCATTTTATCATTACAAAATATGATAACTTACTAGACTTACTATTATTATATAACTTACTATTAGAGAAATTACTATGCTGTGAGTACATCAGAACTTCAGAATCCTTTCAAGGTTCAACTGAATTCATCATAAAAAAGAAATAATAAAGGCACTAAGGGTTTTTTGCGGATATAAAGTAGTCTGTAGTCAAGAAAGCTCATTTAGGGTGAAATGAGAATTGTCATGGTCAAAGGAATATTTACAATAGGAGTGAAATGGATGTCAATGGGTCATCATCGTCAGTGTCGCTGGGAGAATCCGATACCCTGTCAGGTTTAGGATACAAGTCAGGTTGGTCATCATAGGGATAGTAATCAGTCTTTGCCAACATCAGCATTTGGCCATTAGTGATTTCAGTGAGCGTGAGAGACTGCTCCGAACGAGAGAAACAATACAAGGCAAAATGAGCAAGATAAGAAGAATTATTACACCTATTGGTAGACAGACGGTTAATATCCACGAGCCCCATCCCCTGAGTACTGAGTTCAGCCAATCAAACGCCGTCTTGCTAGTCTGCAGAGGGTTGCGTATTGCAGACCGCATGCGTTCAATGATAGAATACTGTGTGACGAGGGGATGTGTGACGTTGTGTGGGTGTGTATATGCAGATCGTTGCTCGTTGGAGGTCTCCCAAACAGTATCACAAAGGGGCTAAGCCCATCCTAAGCCTGCTTCAGAACAGTATTTGCTCAATCTGTTTTCTTACTGTCCCATTTTCTCTCTACCACCCCACCACTAGCTGGATGATATGCACAGTGCTGTTTAAGTCAATACCCAAATATTCACCCACTTACTTAAGGGCATGGTTCACAAAAGGTGTGCCATTATCACTGGAGATTTTTTGTGGGAGTTCCCCATCTAGGAATTACTTCTCCAAGCAACACCTTTGCTACAGCATCTGAGTCCTCTTTGGACATAGGGACATGGCCTTCTCTACCTTCAAACCTCAACCCTCATCATGAGTTCCGAAAACAGCATAAACAATTTTTGTTGTTGTTTTTTTAGAGTAATTAGAGAAACCAATGCTTTACCGCAGCTATCATACCCCCTTTTGCCGCATGGTCCCTGCTATGCATCAACTTTGAAGACAAGGACAGCCCTGGGGGCATCGCCAAACTCCATCAACAACCGTGTAGCCTGCTTTGCGCCACACAGCCTTTTCTTCGTCCATAGCTTGTGCTTGGAGGTCTGAAAGCTGTAAAGAAGGAGTGATTATTTTCTTTTGAGTTTTGGGACCATAGCTGCAGCTGCTTGTTTTGCTGCACTGTCTGCTCAAGCGTTTCCTAGGAAAACATGGTCTAATTTGTTAGTGTGTGCATCACATTTGCATAGTGCAGTGTGTCAGTTTCACACTGTGCCCTGGAGAAAGTGGTAGAGGTGCTAAGCTATCCTTTAGCATTTGGTTGTATATCGTTAGTGACTCACAATATCCTTAACACAAGCAAGTGAAAGTGTAAATATGTCCGTCAAATATGAATGCAAACCAAAACTGACTGTCTTTATCAAGAGATATACTGAAAAAACGCATTAGCTAAATCTATGACTGAAAACCATTCGCTATTTGCTGGAACCTGGCTTAATATAGTGTAAGAATTTGGCACGTCTGGAGCTCTCTGTTTGACTGCTGCATTAAACGCTTGCAAATCTTGTACAAATCTCCATTCATCAGGTTGTAGGGTTTTTTTTGCTTCTCTCACTGGAAATATTGGAGTGCGCACTGGCTAATCTGGACAGGGGCCAATGACCCCTGCCTTCAATAATGAATTGACATCTGGTCCAATGCCCTCAATAGCTTCTGATTAAAGAGAGTATTGAGATTGTCTGTGCCTAAAGTCAGATTTGGGCGTGATCACGACTGGTGGTGCACTCCTAATCAGGCCTACATCATGTTTCCCTTGAGTCCACAGCCCGAGAGGTACCTTCTTCAATTGTGGGTGTGTCTCTAGGGGTGTGGGGCTTGTCCCAAGGCTCAGAAACATTCTCTTTGCATGACAAATAACATTCCGGTTAACCTTGCACATTTCCTGAAATATTTTTTTATTAACTCCAAGTGTCGGGCTGTACCACATGTTGGGTTTCTGTTCCCAATCTGTAATTTTCCTACTCTCACATAATCTGACCCATGGTCCCACGTCTTTCTACTGTTTGTTCTTTATTTTGGCTAATGAGACAAGGGGCGCAGATTCTGGGACTAAAAATGCACGCAACTGAGTGTCACTCAATTTGACTGAACATGCACAAAATTTGTCACTCCAATATAGGTACAGCTCTTCACTTTCTGGTACATTCATAAACCATTCTTTCTCAAAATTAAAGTCTTTTCCTTCATGCACTTGCGCTGTGCAATGGAGGACAGAGGACAACATAAAATCAACATAGTTGTCCTTCATCTTATAATGTGCCAATGTTGACAAGCACTAGGCTTGTTATGCATGGACCATTGATAAACAGTGAGCTCTGTTTCTTTAACAAATGGAGTTCCCAAAGATGAGTCATCGGTTATTGTTACTCCCTGAGGTGGAGACATCAAATTTAAATGTAAAACACACAATAAGTCCCTGCCCAGTAGATTGACTGGACATGAAGACGAAATTAGGTCCAATACTGAATGCCCTGTTACACCCATGGAGTGCAGTAACCGTGAAGTCGTTTTTGGGGATTCTTTTAATTCACAGTGTTTTATTACTGAATACATTGCTCCTGAATCTACCAAAAATGTGACACTTTGCCCATTAACTACAAGAGATATACATAGTAACTGTGTAAAAGGAGAGGCATTATACTTTAAAAGGTTAAGGGTCCTGACTGGTTCAGACATTTGTGAATTGTCAGTCTGACTAATGTTGGATGTGGGTGTGTGCATATATTACTGTTCTTTGTGAGCTAACTGATAGTTTGGGAGTCTGATGTCACCTCTTTTGTTCCCAGGTGCCTCACCCTTCCCTTAACTCCGCCTGTCAGTTCGCTTCTGCTCTGGACAGTCTCCTGCAAAATGTCCAACTTTTCCGCAGTTGTAACAGTTTAATCCTGGTCCATAGCCCTGACGGCCGGGTCTTCCTTGTCTGCATGCTTTTGGTCTTCCTCTCCTCTCCATCTTTCTTTCCTTTGCCTCTCGTAGGAGCTTCTCCATGTGGATTGCATACCTTTCCACTTGTGTGAGGTTTCCGGTGTCCCAGGTGATACATTGTTGATTGATTATAGCAGCAATTTCTGGTTTAATGCCGTTCATAAAGCTGTTTCTGAGATGTGTCTCCCATGCAGTGACTGCCACCTAGCCCATCTGCCAGAGCGTCAGGTTTCTCCAAGCCTGAGTTTGCGTTATGGATCTCAGTGAGCCGGGACAGGTACTGTGATACAGTCTCTGAGTCTTGTTGTTTACACATCGCTATTTTTGTCATGTCCAGTCGCACAGGAAAGGTGTTCATCAGCCTCTGCTGGAGCGCCATGATTTGTGCTCTGTACCTTGCTTTGACTCCATCATCCCACTGTGGGTTGATCAGGCAGGCATCGTTCTCTGGGAATTCACGTGAAACCTTGACCCAGTCCGTGCCAAGTTTCGCCATGAGCAGTCGTCGTAGTTCATGAGTGGTGGGTCTGAATTCTCTGCAGAATATCTGAAGTTCATCCCCAAACTTTCGTCCTCCTACTTCACGGAGCGCCAGCAGATGTGTCATGCTGCTCCTGATGTCTTCCAATGTCCAGGGTCTGTGAACTAGCATAGGGCCTCCTTCTCTGGCCATTTGTAGCATTGGGGCATTTACCACGGCATGCACTGTCCCTTCTCTGTCCGATTTTGTTGGTCTGAAGCCCTCAGGCAGCAACGTTGTTGGTCCCTTCACTTGGGATCTCGTGTGTAACGCCACCGGTGAAGCTAGGACGGCTGGAGCATAGTTCGGTGGGGGTTGGTGGCTCAGTTCTGAAAGGTTCGGATGGAGTGGCGTAGGCTGGGCCACTTCATCATGATTTGGTGCCACTGAAACTGCAGGTTCCTCTCTTCTTACTGGCTGTGGGCATCGCGGTGGGGCAGAGTCTAGGTCGGGATCGGCTTTCTGCAATTTAGCACACTGAGAAACAGATGAGGGTGCTGCCTGACATTTTTTCTCTCTTTTATGTGCCTCGCTCTGCCATTCAGCAAATGCCTTCCAGTCAGCCAAAAACTGCACTTCGCTCTTTGTTTTAGGGGTCTCTCTCTCTCCTTTGTCTCCAAATTAAGTTTCAGTTGTTCTAACTGTCTGAGGCTAAAACTACCTTTTTTTCTGGGAAAGCACATTCTTTAATACATACATCATATTGATTCAAACATCCTTCCCCATAATTCACATGCATAAACATGATATTAGGATCAACATATGAGCACCCTCTCACAGGATGTGCTTTGCTATATGTTTTCCCCATATTTTATTTTATTTTATTTTTATTTTTACAGCTTCTGTGTGTCAAATCTTTAGACATTCAATTAATCATGTAACTTATAGGGTCAATAGAACAAACCTTAAGAATGTAAAAGAGATTACCTCTGAGGGCGAGTCCACATACATTTGGTAGGACTTACAGTTTTCTCTTCCCTTCTTTTTAAAAAAAAATAAAAAATTATTATTATTATTTTTATCTCTGTAAAATTTACTTGTGCGTTAAATTTGCCAAATATATCACGTACCGCTGATATAATGGAATGAGTCAATGGAGCATGCCACTTGATAATAATCCGCCGTAAAAATACTGCACCTCTTGCGCTTCTTAATAAGTACTCTCTTTACTTATTTATTCCTCAAAACGGACTCTTTCCGTTTATCTTTACCATTATTATCTTACTCTCTATATATATATACACCTGTCGGTATATATCTTAGTTTTGAAACTGTGATCTAAGAAACACCAATGTCTCAGCCATCCCAGAGGCGAAGTTCCCCGAACTTCTTATAAGAAATCACCTCCATGTAATACTTCTCTCAATGTAATACACACATTTCTTATATCATTGACTCCCATCCATACAGACAGCAATACACAATGACTTCATAAAATTCTAATTCTAAATCAATGACTCCCTTCCACAGAGACAGCAATATACAATGACTTAAAAATTCTAATTCTAATTTTAAATTCTTAATGATTCCTACCAGTCAGTGGTAGGCTGCATCGGTCTTTCGCTCTGCACAACAAATAGCAAACCGCCTTCGCGTCAACACAAATTTCAGGGTGAAACTTTTCCATGAGCATCCTCCGGTTTGCTTGTTGTCCAGAAAAGCTGAAAAGACTCGCGCAGCACAGCCAGGAGACACCAAATTTTCGTGGAAATTAGACAACACTCGCAGGCTCGTCCTCTGAAGGTAAAAAGGTTTATTACAGAAAGATGGTTAATACAGGATAGAATAAAGAAGGATAGAATAAAGAGAGTGCTCTGAAGCCCTTGTACTAAACCACTACTATATATATGAAATGCTGAGCATCACATAATTCTGTGTACCGATAAGAAGCAGTTTGAGGCAGTTCAAAACAGGCTTTGTTTTAGGATCTTGGAAGATGTTTAGATGAACCTTGAACAGAAGAACATGTTTGTGTCTCTGTAAGCAGATAAACATTCTGTACTGATCTCAGTGACATGACATGGCCTTCTTAGACGTTATCCTCTGATGAGAATGAAATAGAACAAGAACAAAACTATTACAAAGTAAAAATGAATAATTTCCCTCACACACTTGAGAGAGCGAGGATATTCCATTTGATTCCTCTCTCCTCGCATCTCATCCTTGCATCCTTCTCTTACATCCTAAAGGGGTGGACTAAGATGCAAGGAAAGGAAGTGAGGATGCACAAATAAGAAATGAGAACCACCCTATGCACGAAGCGAGCGACTTTAATTCCTTATAGCTTGTTCCTATAGCGAAGTGTACCAGTGGCAAAAGTTTCATACAACTCATTTTACAATTATTAAATTATTATTATTATTAGTAGTAATAGTAGTAGTAGTATTATTATTAATAATAATAATAATAATAATAATAATATGTTTTTATATATTATTAATATATTATTAATATTATAAATATTTCAAATGTTTAAAAAAGAGGTCTTGTTGAACAGTGTTGATATTAAAGATAGCAAATGCAATAATAATTTTTTAAAGATGTTTGATTCATTGTCATGCAACGACATATATTTCATAATAAATATTTTTGGAATAACCCTTTTGACGATATTAGTTGGAAATTGATTTGGACTTATAATAACAAATACTGTCAATAATAAAGTTTCTGAAATATACTTTAAAATTATACATGTAATTTATCCAACAAACCAGTTCTTAAAAAGATATAAAACTGATCTTTCTGAATCTTATGTATTTTGTACAATGGATACTGAAACTATTTTACATCTTTTTTTAATGTGTGTATGTTAAATTCTTTTGGATTGATATTAAATGTTTATTTAATATGTTAAGTTGAATTAAAATTAACATAGAGAAAATAGATGTTATTTATTATGACAAAAAAGATATAGACAAGAGTCACATTTTTATGTTAAATCTTATCATCTTAATTCGTAAGTTTTATATACACAAATGTAAGTGGTTTGAAAGCATACCCAATATCACCCTTTCATGGCTGACATAAAGATCTATTTTGAAATATTACAAGGACTTTCAGGCCGTAACACTATCAGAACGATGGACATATATAAGAACTAAATTCCTCCTTTTTATTTTGACTATACACATATACCTTTTTTTCTGTTATTTTTTCTCTTTTTTCCTTTCTTCTTTCTTCCTCTTTAATATGTGAATATCGTTTCCTTAATGTCTTTGTTAAGAATATTATGCTTATTGTTCATATATAGTATCATATATAATACTTGTTAAAATTTTACTAATGTTTTAAGTTGTTATAGAATTCGTTATGTGAAACATTTGTTTTTTGGGAAATAAATGTTAATAAATAAATAAATAAAGTAATAAATAAACAGAGAGAGAGAGAGAGAGAGAGAGAGAGAGAGAGAGAGAGAGAAAAGCTGCGCTGGCTGAAGGGGCCGGCTGCTCTCGTATCGCTATCGCGGTATTTTGATGTCACACGTCACAATGACGTATATCTGCGCTGTCTCTAAGTCGGACAAAAATTGTAACCGGCATGCACCGCTTTTAGTCAGCCGCCGATTGGTGTGCGCACTGCCGCAAGAAGTCGCCACAGTACAGTATAGTACGTGATCAAAACTAACGCTTAACTACCAGGGATTTCGTGATTTCTGACTGGCTTGAGGGTAAAGTCGTTACTGTTATTGAAGTTACGTTAATATCGACACAGTAGTTTGTGCCATGTGGAATAACCCCTAGATCTGTTTAATCGTGTGGCTGTGATGTGTCCATGTACTTTACTCTCAAATTGTTCTTGTGGTTAAAATCCCACAGTCACTCCAGCTAGCTGAATGCTAACATGTATGATTGCATAGCGGTCTGTTTGGAAATTGAATAGGACAGCCAGCTTTCCATACCGTGTGTACTGCACTTATATAGGGAATAGAGAGTCACATGGAATCCAGAATTTTTTTTGTTTTGTTTTCCTATAATATTGATTGTGCACAGACCAAAACTTTATTGTTTGACACGATCTGTTTTCTCTGCTAATAGTGATATGACCTACTCCAGTTCTCCTGATATCACGCTCCAGTCTTCAAACAACATCTGCATCACTGCTTGATTTGACATTTCTACACATTATGTAATGAATATAGTGATCACAAAGGTTATATTTTGGAATCAATTTATACAACAGTTGGTTCCTGTCTAATAATTTGATTGGACAGGTGGTATTCCAAGAGTGCTGATATTTAGTTTAACAGCATTGGTGCATCACTCCACTTTTTTGTGAACGCAACATAAAATTTCAATTCTAGCCATAATTCATTACATTGAAACCGTTGCTAAACGGGCTGTCAATACCATGGCAACACAAAAATGCTCTATCCAGCTGTGGCTTCTTTGGGAACTATTTTCATTGAGGGAGCAAAAACTAAACAACATTTGGCCAGATTGTGTCTGAAATGCCATTTGATTAATGTCTTGTTTATAGAATGGTTGTATTTAAGCAATATCACAGGAGCATGAGAGCTGTTATACTGAAAATCAGCACTCTTGGAATGTTGCTTGTCCAAATTAGTGGACCAGAACCAACTCTTGTATCATGTGTTTTAAAGTTATTTACCATTACAGAAAATGTGTAGAAATGACTTTCTAGTGTCTGCTTCGCATAAGACATTGGAAGTTATTTTATTTATGAATTTATTTATTTTTTACTTGAATTTATCCCTCAGAAGTATTTTCATTAACTACGCTAGCTTCCATCCTAAGGTAACAGTAAACTTGTTAGTTTAGTTTTTAGTTAACGTCAGGTCGCAATTGCAAACAGAGAGCTTACTACATTAAAACATGCTTGAAATAACTTGGTTAATTAGCCAGTTAGCAATAAATCTATTTTAGCCAGCTGAAACATGAGCATTGAAGACATGAGGACCCTGTCCCATGACTAGAAATGTGTTTGGACAGTCCATTGTGCAACAGGGAGCTCACAGCACACCTCAGTTCTTGCAAAGATGTCCTGTGTTTCTATGTCGTATGTTCTCCTGTCGTATGTTCTCAAAGATGTCCTCGTATGTTCCTATGTCCTCCTGTGTTCCATCACCGAAAGAATTTATGGACAAGTGTTTCAATGAGTCGAATAATGTTTAAGCTTTTCTATTTTGCAACATTGTTATATATGTAAATGTATCAAACATAAAATAAGGCCAAACTATTTTATTTAGATTTTTATTTGAGTAAATAAGTCACTTTAATTTTTTACTTAATCTGCACCTAGGATCAGACAGTCGCACCACCTGAAGATTGTACACATAGGGAGGCAAAAATGACTAAAATGAATTTTATTTTGATGCACTGAATGTACTAACATAAAGGGAATATTGTAATTTAATTAATTTAGAACAAGAAAAATAATCTTTCTTCATCACATTAATTTATTGTTTCTCTTTTGTTTACACAAATATAGTATAGCTCCCACCCTGTGAGGATTAACAAGTAAGAAAAAGAAGAAGATGGAGGAATTCTCTATTGGGACAATGGACACAGTGCTTTTGGGTTCCAGCATCGCTTTCTCAGGCCTCTTCTATTATTTATACAGAAAGAAATGCAAAACTGTGGACAAACTCAATGTGAGGACCGTCTTGTTTACTTCTGTTGCCTTTTGTTTTACAAGAACAGCCATTAACATAACAGCCTTATTTATTATAACATTGTAACAATCAGGTCTGTGTTTGTAAGCCTATCTGTATATGTAAAAACATATGCATGCAATACACGGATTTGTGGTTTCAGGATGCTCCTCGTATGGTGTTAAATGAGGAACTAGTGGGACTTCTGAATGCCACACCTGGGAAGTGTCTGCAGTATGTGGTTATTGAAGGTAAGCTGCTTTTAATTCTCAAACAGGAATCATACTGAGAATCTTATTGGCTGGATGAGTTTTAGATCAGTTTAGTCCTAATGTAATATAATGTAATGAAATTGTTTTAAATAATGTAGATTTTGATAATTAACTAAGTAATTCACTTCTGTGTGCTGATTCATAGGGCTATTCATGATCTTGCATTTTCAGCGTATCTTGCTGTTACTTCTCACTGTCTGTTACGTTCAAACACATAAAAAAAAAAATCCCAGAATTGCTATAGTGCTTAAACTACACAACTTCACTTGCAATGTGGTATTTTGTTGATATGTAACTGGTCCCAAAATCTAAATATAAGAATGTAATATTGCCAAAATAGAACCACTTGAGCAACATCTTATAGTTCTTGGTTCTGCTCATATTTAATTAAAAACAGTAAAGTACAGCTTTTTTTATGGAGGTCTCTGTTCATACAAATAGATACAACCGTTTACAAACTCATCCCCTGTCTTTGCAGGCACAGTGCAGCCCATAGAGGAGCCCCTGAGCAGTCAATTTAAGGAAGGAACTTTTGGTGTTATTCAGAAACTACTCCTCCAGGAGCATAAACTGGTGTGGAACAGTTTGGCACGAACCTGGTGAGACAGTGTTGCATTTTGCATGGTGCATTTCTCTCCTTATGTTTTATTCACAGACTATCTACATATCTCCTGTCTACCAGAGGTTTCTGTGTGTTTTTTTCTAAGCAGTGTATTTCTTCAGTTGCACCCTCTAGTAAATTATAATTCCCCACATTAATCTAGTGCAGTAACATTTCTTTTGTTATAACACACTCTTCAACTTGTCAGTCGTTAAAAGCACAGTTTCAAAATCACAAATGAAAAAAATGATCAGTACTGTGGGTGTGTGTGGGTGTGTGTGTGAAAAAGCATTTGATTTCTTCACTTTTTGTCACATAATTATTTCAAATTTTCAAACAAAGTGAAATATAGAACAAAGAGAACCTCAGTAAAAATACAGTTTTTAAATGAACATTTAATTTATTGATTGGAAATTGGAAAAAGGTTATCTAACACCTGCTGGCCCTATCTGGAAAAAGTAATAGCCCCCTTTTCTCACTCAAACAATTAACCACTTTTAATTGATAGTTAAATTCAATTAGACTAGACACACCCAAGCTTGATTACTGCCTGCCCGATGAATCTAAACCTATCCAGCAATGTGAAGTAGGCAGAAAGATCTCTACAAGCAGCACACTATGCTGTGATGAAAATAAATTTTGGAATATTTTGGAAAGAAAGTTATTGAAATATACCCATCTGGAAAGTTTTACAAAGCGGTTTCTAAAGCTCCAGGAAACCATAGTGAGTGCCATTATCTCCAAATGGAGAAAACATGGAACAGTGGTGAATCTTCCCAGAATGCCTCCAAAAGTGTATCAGTGGCCAATCCAGAAAGTCACAGAAGACCCTAGATAAAAATATAAGGACCTGCAGGTCTTGTTTGCCTCAGATAAGGTCAGGAACCATCAGAAACGGTCTGGGCAAAAATGGTATCCATGGGAGAGCAGCAAGGCAAGAATAACTGCTAATCAAAAGGAACATAAAGGCTCATCTCACATTTGCGAGAAATACCTTGATGACCCCCAGGCTTTTTGGGATAATGTTCTGTGGACTGATCACAAGTCAAAATAAACGCAATGTTGAGCAATATTTAACCTGTCCGACAAGACTGGTTAAGACTCAATTACCAAAACATAATGTCATCCATCTCTTGCCATGATATAGGCAGCTATTAAGGAGGACTAAGCCTGCCGTTCAGCAGGTTCAAATGTGGACCAATGATTCAATAGAAGATCTAAGATGCTGTTTTGAGAGCACTGAATGGGACTTATTTTTTATGATCAGGCATTAACGGTCAAACATGTTTGATATTTACAATTTGGGATCGGGGAGGCTCCGACTCAATCCAGAGCAGTAAAATAATCGTAATGACACCACACAATTGAGGATTTTTTTTTTTTTACAAAGCCTGACAAGCCTCGAACGGATCGTTGGGGAGGTTGCAAATCGGGCTTAAAATATTCGTGTGTGGCCAGCCTAACCAACTTCATGCTGTTTAAAAAGTTCTATTTAAGTGTTGATTTGATTTAACAGGGCTGACAGTAATCAGGCCTAGTTGTGTCTAGTCCAGCTTAACCCCATTATGAATGCACTTTCATAGCTTTGGGGAATTAGTAACTATGGGGGCAAATACATTTTAACACAGGCCCAGTTGGTATTCAATAACTTTTTTGTTTTTTTTTGCTTCAATAAATAACATTATCATTTAAAAAATATTTTTTTATGTTTAGACAGGTTGCCTTTGTTTTATCTTAGATTTTGTTTTAATTTCTGAAATAATTTAGTATGAGATACATAAAAACAGAAGAAATCAGGATGGAGCAAATATGTTTTCACAGCACTGTATTTAGCCATTTCCATCGAGACTTTCACGTAGACATTTTCAGCTTCGTATAAAATCAGGTTGATTGAAACCTCTGTAATGACTCCTTGTCTTGCTGACTCTCCCAAACACACACATTTTCTACTCATCAAAAAGACCCTCACAATGCTTCTCTCTCCTGCAGGATGGACCGTGAGCGTGTGCTTCACGAGCGTGTGAGCAGCGTGCCTTTTGCTCTGGTAGGAGGAGACGGAGCACAGGTGCGGGTGCTTCGTCCACTGGAGGCGTCTGGTCTTGAGATGGAAACGGTGCATGAGAAGTTCCACCAGGCAAACTACGGCTTTGGTGACCTGCTCAGCCAGTATTTGAGTGGCGAAAAGAGCAAGGGCCAGCTGGAGACCGAGGAAATGCTGAGGGTGGGTGTATCCATCACAGCTGCTGGGGAGCTCATCCTCGATTCAGACCGCCTGCTTAAACTCCGCCCCCCGACTGACGGCTCCACCTACTTCCTGACCACAACTGACTTTGAGTCACTCCGGCTTGGCCAAGAGGGCCAGGCATCCTGCTGGTGGGCCCTGGCAGGCATATTTGCTCTGGTGGGTGTTGCTGTGGTTCTATGGGCAGGACTTCGCAGTTATAGGCAGATCCAGAGGAAATGGCAGAGAGAGAGGATGAGGAGGGAGTTTGAACGAATAGGGGAGGGGGAGGAGGACCTTGAGAATGCGTGTGTAATCTGTTTGAGTAACCCAAGAGGGTGTGTGTTGCTGGATTGCGGACATGTGTGTTGTTGCTACAGTTGCTATGAGGCATTACCTCAGCCAACATGTCCCGTTTGCAGGCAGGGGATCAGGAGAGTCGTGCCCCTCTATCAGGCCTGAATATGAGAGTGGATTAAGAGCTCTACAGAACTACTAAATACTGCGAGACAGTGGGATAAGATTGGTTATCCTCTACCAGGCCTCAGACAGAGAGAAGATACAATTGGAATATGAGGGAAGAAATCCACAAAAGAGAACATTGATAGAAAGGAGAGACAACTGTTTATCAGATAATCAGCCACCATTGACTTGATGTGTTAGCAAAAAGAAAGCTATGAATGAAGTCTAAGATAGCCTCTCATAAAACCTTTAATGTATTCTGCATCCTTGGCAACCAAACTTCTGTATCTCCTGAAAGCATGGAAGTATATTAATTTTAATCTTGATTCCTTAATTTGCACTTGGTTATGTGTGTCTCCTTAGTATTGTCACTGGATCTTTTTCATTATTTGAAATTAGTTGTGTCAGGGGCTGGAATTGAACTTGCAGTCACAGTAAGACAAAGTTGCAGATTGTTTTTGCAGATTAATTTCCAATTAATTGTGTAATTTTGATCCAGCACATCAATTTATTCAGCAGTTGGTAAACCCTTTATGAGCTGAGTCAGTTTAATCAGCTAGTGTAGAGCAGGAGGATCACACAAATTTAAGTGGCTGAGAGAATATACATGGTGGAAGCTTGGTCAGGATTCAGGTAAGTGGAATGATTTATAGGCTGATGGAATGGAAAATGCATAATGTCATCCTTTGAAGTAGAAAGTTGTAAAAGGTCAAAAATTTGTGAATGTGTAGGTTCTTATTTAGCCACTGCTTGAGGAGTGGTGATTGTCAGCAGGAACTTTGGATCTGTAAAGTTTTCCACTGCAACAGCTGCGTCCTACTCTGCTTACTTACTGTGCTCCTGCACCACACTTGTTCTTACTTGAAATTATGCTTTGAATTTAGAAATACAAAAATTCACACAGAAGATCATATTAATTTGGAAGTATGGGTTAGGTGAACAGTACAATAGGATTTCTCTGAAGCCTTATTCAAGCCCTTCTGTGACTACGTTTACATGGACAGCAGTAATCTAATTATTGAACTTATTCTGAATAAGACAATATTGTGATTAAGGTGTTTACATGAGTTGCTTTTAGAATATTTCTTTCATGTTCCCATTTTACATGTTATAAAACATAGATCGATTAATGGCACACGTCATTACGTCCCCACGCCATGCAGTCCGAAGTTCCCTCCAGAATTTCACGTATAAACATACAGTGTGTCTTCATTATGGTATCGTATACAGTTTTGGGAGTTTCATTTTTAATTTTACGAAAGCTTCAAGTGCAGTTAATTATTTGTCATGCTATACGTGCAAATAATCCGAAACCACATTCTTACCTACTATATAGTAGCCGATATACATATATTCAGCCTACTATATAGTAGGTAAGTATGTGTTTTCGGACACAGCCGTGCTCTTTTGTTTACCATCAAACTGTTGAGCACTGCCATATGTGTATGTGTCCTGTTGCAAAATGCAGCGAATACTCCCACACGGTGTTAATAGTGTGATTAGGGTGTGTACTTGTCTATAATGCACTTCGATAATTTGACTAAAATAGAAATACTCCACATGTCTTAATTCGATTTGTTTTTACTTCAAGTATGATTTTAACCGGATTAAGGTAATCAGAAATCGCTGTTTACATGGTAGTTTGTTAGTCAGAGTATTGTCTTAATCGGGTTAATATCGGCATATTGTTGTCCATGTAAATGTCTGTGTGAATGACAGTACACCAGTGGTCTCCAGCATGATGCCCGCGGGCACCTGGTAGCCCGCATGTAGTCTGTGAGTCCCCTGCCAAGCGCGTTCTATAAATAGCCTCAATTTTATTTATTAATTTTAGGTTTTTTAAATTTATACTTACAAAAAAAGTGTTGTGTTAACATTTCATATAACATTAAAACATCAAATAAAATCATTAGGGATGCACCGAAATGAAAATTTTTGGCCGAAACCGAATATAATGAAAAACTTGCCCGAAGGCCGAATACCGAACACGTTTTTCCGTGTTTTTTCCATTTATTTTGCCATTTTTTTTCACCATTGCATAAATTAAATAGTCAAAATGTGCTTTTTACTATTTTGTCTTGCTTTTTAAAGAAAAAAAATCAATTATGAAAACTACAATTTGAAAATATTTGTTTAGCACTGAACATTTTTTTTCATTCCAGCAGGCATAGGCTACCAACAAGGCACAATATAACTTTAAATAAATAAATGAGTAAAATAAAAATATTTTTATGTGGTCATCTTTGAGCCCCCCTTGAATAGCCTATGTTAGGCCTATAACTGACTGAAAGAATGTAACACTCTGTAGCCTACAACAAAAAAGTGCACTGACAAGAGTGCAAAAAATGGTTCTATTCGGTTCTATACGGCTGGTTATATTGGGGATATATACCGCTCGCGTCCCTGTACACCTCGCGGAGTATTATAGTAGATGTAGTATGGTTAGATACGTTGTTAATGTTATGTTCTGACTAAGTTTTTTGGATTTGTCTGCCTGCCCTTAAATAAATACGTCTTTACCTGCTTCCATACTCTACTCCCTTACGTCTCGTGACGTGACAGAATACTCCGGAACAGAAACAAAACTAACGCACAGTAAACATCCGAAGAGTGCATGTCCGCGCCCCCTCATCGAGGTTGTGACAAATCGCACGTCTCACTCTGGTTGCTAGGCTATTTGGTCGCGTCATCAAACAGGTCATTGTTCGGTCAAATTTATTCGGCCTTTTCACTTGTTAATTTCACAACAGTACTTTCGGTAGCCGAACATTCGGTGCATCCCTAAAAATCATCATTTAAAAATGTAATTATTTAGAAGTTTACACATGTTATTGTTAACGTACGTAGCGTACGTTTCTCATGACGTAGGCTCTTCTGTGAGTTGAGGTGGTAGCGAGCTGACGGCATAAACAAGGTGAATTCAACTATATAAAAAAACAACGGATTAATTGTGGCTGAAGGTGCACCAGGTCCTGCAAAATAGACATTATTTTAACGAGGAGTGGGAGACAGAATTTCTCTTCACAACTGTTGGAGGCAAAAGTGTATGCCTCATTTGTGGGGCTAGCATCGCGGTATCCAAGAGGCACAACGCAAGACATTGTACTACAATCCACAAGACCTTCAATAGCAGTTATCCACCAGGTACATTACTTAGAAAAACAAACGTTAACGAGTTGAAAGCAACATTAAGCAGGCAGCAATAATTTATACCAAACCCGCTAAGAAGACACAGGCTGCAACCGAAGGGTTGCTCCTTTTTTTTTTTTTTTTTTTTTTTTGACAAAACAAAAAATCGGAAGGGAGCAATGACTGATAGTGAACACACTGTTTAAAGATCACAAGAACGGAGATGAAATCATGTGTGCATTCTCCGACGTTCACCTCGGGGTGAACACAATTTTTTTAAATAAAAATATTAAAACAGCTTGTGACAAATCATTAAAAAAAAAAATAATAATGCCAGGATATCAAGATATTTCATTATCCCTTCGACATAATGTTGTTCATTGAAAGTTTTTGTTTGTTTGTTTGTTTTTGTTTTTTTTAAAAGCACCATTGTGTTTATATTTATTATATTTATATCAAATTATTTTTTTTTAGTTTTTGTGTATATCAAACAAGCAGCCCTCTAGACTATTTTATCCCTTCAGGGAGCCCTCGCTCACAAAAAGGTTGGAGACCCTGCACTACACCATTAAACCAAGATCAGCCACTAGAGGGCACAGAACCTTTAAATGTACTAACTCTCAGTTGTAAACGGAGTGTAAATTTCCATTCCGTGTACATAGAAACCACAATCTCCCGCCCATATACATACATGTTTAATTGATTTAAGAAAACCCAGAAGAGCTCTTGCCATATGTAGCTTTTCTAAGGGGATTTCAGATTTTCATTTGTGTGTGCTGTGCCCTGGTCCTTGCGATAAGTTGTTACACTGAATCCATATTGGGTCTGTTTGTGTCCTTGCTTCTGCCACCTGCTATAAATGGAAACCAAGGGCTGAAGTTGTCTGTTGATTTAGGCTATGCTACAATTGGTTACAATAGAATATTCAATAATATCACGTACATGCAGGGATTGGTTATGGGTCTATTATTGGTAAACTGAACTGGGACAGCACAACTCAGTAGGTGTAGTAAACATCAAGCAGGAAGCTAATATATTACACATTTATGATGAATAAAGATTCAAACTTGCATTAAACTTCTGCTAGGGTCATTGATGGTTTTGTTAAGAGTGTTTAAATCGTATTGTACCTGGTGTGCTTTCGGGGAGGGATGGACCGTTCAGAAGGTGGAAGGGGGGCTTTTTTCTCTCTTTCTTTGTGTTCTCGTTTTGTACTTTATTATGTGAGATTCCACTCATTTCTCTCCCTTTGATTTGTCTGTTGGGTTTATATAAAAGCTGTTATAAATAAATAAATAAGAAAATCTATATGATTACCTTAACTTGTACACATAGGAAAAATAAATATGTTGAAATACATATGTAATTATTTTGATAATGCAACCAAAGGACATACAGTGGGGGAAATAAGTATTGAACGAGTCAACATTTTATTCAGTAAATATATTTCCAATGAGGCTATTCACATGAAATTCTCACAAGACTTTGGTATTAACTCAAAAAATCCACACATATAAAGAAATCCAAACATTAAAGTCCATAAATGAAGTTATTTGTAATAAAGAGGAATGGCACAGGGGAAAAGAATTGAACACACTAACTGAATTTTTTTTATATACTTAGTGGAGAAGCCACATTAATCAGAAGAAATTAATCAGCCACAGCATTCAGGTGTGATTTTGGCCCATTCTTCTAAACATATTGTCTCTAAATCTTGTTCGATTGGATTCAGGTCAGATGATTGCCATTCTAACGCCTTGATTTTTATTCTCTGAAACCAATTAAGTTTACTTTGCTGTATGCTTTCGTCCGGTTGATGACGGAGTGATGTTGCTTCCACTTGCGGATAATGGCCCCAATGGTGCTTACTGGAAGATTGAGATATTTTGAAATTCCATCAATATTTTTCGCAACAATAAGGTTGCGAAGGTCTTGGGAGAGTTCTTTGCTTTTACCCATCGTGAGATGTTTCTTGTGTGACACCTTGGTAACAAAAAATTTTTTTCTTGCCTTGCCTTGTAGAACTGATTTTTCTTACCCTGTTCAATACTTTTTTCCTGTGTCATTACACTTTATTACACATAACTTTATTTATGGACTTTAATGTTGTGAATTCTTTGTATTTGTGGATTTCTTGAGTTACACTGATGTCTGGTGAAAATTTCATGTGAATAACCTCATTTGAAATATATTTAAACATTTTTAAAAATGTTGACACGTTCAATACTTATTCCCCCCACTGTAAATTTACCAAAGGACGTGATTTATTTCAATATTTATTTCAGCTGTACATATTGTAGCCCTCTTTTGAAAACTTTCCTTTGTTGACCCTGTAAAATATTCAAATGAATCTTTAGTAGTCCAACAGTCATGGGAAATGCAGCACAACCTGCAAGTGTTTGGAGAACAAACTACTTAAGGCTGTGTTCACATATAACGTCTTTTTTGAAGTGGTCAGCACCTGTTTTACATAATAATCCTATGGAGAAGACTGTGTTTTCAGAAATGACAAGCTTATTTTGGGGATGCTCTGCATTGCATTTTGGAACAGCATTTTTGCTTGAAAGCATGAAAAAAAAAATTGGGCAGCAGTTTTCATCTGAAAAAAGCGTTACATGTGAACACAGACTAATGTTGTTTAGTTACCAAGCCAAATTAGATACTAACATAGTTTAGTCAGTGTATCTTTATGTAACATCATCTAACTAGCTTTTCTGGCTAACGAAACTTAATTCAGTACATGAATATCTATGTAAGTTAGCTAGGTTAGCAATTTATTTAGTTGTAAAAAAGGCTACATTACTTATATTTTTCTATATCTGCTATCGCTATTGTTAACATCCACAAGAATGGGATGGGAGTCAATATCAAAAGTAACAGTCAGTATGTGGTGGCCACCAGCTGCTTTAAATACTACAGTGCATCTCATCCTCATGGACTGCACCAGATTTGTCAGTTCTGTAAGATGTTACCCCACTTTTCCACCAAGGCATTTGCAATTTCTCGATCACGTCTGGGGGGACACATGGTTACATGTAATTTTCCACTGCAAGGATGATCAGCTGTCCTTCCTGTCTCCCTGTAGCACTGTCTTAGGCATCTGACATTATGGACATTGCAGTTTATTGCTCTGGCCACATCTGCAGTCCTCATGCCTCCCTGCAGCAGGCCTATGGCATGTTTACGCAGGTGAGCAGGCATCTTTCTAGACATCTTTCTTCCGGTGTTTTTCAGAGTCAGTAGAAAGGTCTCTTTAGTGTCCTAAGTTATTGTAACTGTGACCTTAATTGGCTACCGCCTGTAAACTGTTAGTGTCTTAAGGGCTGTTCTACAGGTGCATGTGTAATAATTGTTTATGGCTCGTTAAACAAGCATGAGAAACATCGTTTAAGCTCTTTCCTATAAAGATCTAAACATTTTGGTAAATATAGGTGTGCAGCAATTGTTGGGACCCCTGTGAATTCATATGAGAAAAATATATTTTAAGTATATTCCCACTGATATTTTACATTTTGTTTAGCACATTTGGTTAACTAGGAACAGGAAATTGTTCAACCATGACTTCCTGTTTCACAGGGGTATAAATATGAGGTAACACATAGGCCAAATTCCCTTACTCATTCATAACAGTGGGTAAGACCAAGGAACATACAGTTGTAATCAAAATTATTCAACCCCCACTGCAAATTAGATTTATTGTCAAAATTGACACACCTTCAGCAAACAAATCAAACAAAAGCAATTGAAATAGGCTTAGTTCAACACAACGAATGCTTCAAGTGGCTTCCCCGAATTCAACTGAAAATGCAACTTATAATGATTTCTACAGTTTCAAAGTTATTCAACCCCTTCATGGCACGCATCCTTACCACTTAGTAGAGATCAAATTTCCCCACTCATTTATGATGGGGTTGCATGTCAGATAAAGGACCAGGGGAGACCTCCACAGTCGTTTCACAAGTGTACATTGAAATTTTGGACACTTTTCTCATTCCATCAATAGAAAATATGTTTGGTGATTATGAAGTCATTTTTCAGGATGATAATGTAAAGAGTGTTAAAGCTTTTCTAACTGCAGAGAATTAAGAGTATTTTATTTTTCACTGATAAGATTTATCACAAAATACACAAACAAGTCTTAATATCCATTGCATGTATGCTTTTCATGTTAACTTATATTTTTAAGAAGATTTAGATTTTTTTTGGTGTTGCATGTAACATCAGACCACTAGACGTGGCCGTCCGCAAACTTCATTATATTAAAGGTCTATATTGTAAAGTTTGTTTATTTATTTGATTGTTATCTAAATCTGATTGCTTGATCTTGATGGTTAATGTACATGTAAATTATTTTGCCTTTAAAAATTTTTTATTCTTTGTTAAATTTGCAAATAACAGTGGTGGAAGAAATGAACCTGTTTTTTCAAGTGGAGAAGTTGATCAGAAGTTTATTATAGTTACCTTTTTTTTAATGATAGTGCTCTTGCAAATTTTTATCTAAGAAAAGATTTTCCTGTTCTTTTTTAATTAAATGTTAATTACTGTTTTGAATGGCCTGAGATTCATGGTTGTTATTTTATGTAAACATTGGATCAACAAAAACATGGATTATGTGCTAATTATTTATTTCTATAGACTGATTTGTTTTCTTTGTTATTAATGATGCATGAATGTATGAATATTAAAAATAAATTATGAAAATTGAGGTTAAGAGAATGTTATGGGGATGTTCAGGGAAAGTTCTGCAAACCAAAAACAACGTTTTTTGTTGTTGTTTTGTTTGTTTGTTTGTTCGCTGTAAAGAAAACTTGACTGGCTAACCAAAAACAAACCTTAAAATGTATGTTCTCGGAACGTTCTGGGAACCAAAAATGGTTAGCTGGGCAGTACTCTTTGCTTCATCTACAAGTTCAACATAAGTAAGACACTTATTTCCTACCCATATTTTCTAGCTTCGCCTGAAGGGGTCAGCCTTGCTCCATTTTCTCTCTCTCTCTCTCTCTCTCTCTCTCTCTCTCTCTCTCTCTCTCTCTCTCTCTTTTCATTCATTCATTCTCATTTTCTCTCTCTCTCTCTCTCTCTCTCTTTCTCTCTCTCTCTCTCTCTCTTTCTCTTTTCATTCATTCATTCTCATTCTCTCTCTCTCTCTCTCTCTCTCTCTCTCTCTCTCTCTCTCCCCGGCGGATGACTTCAATGTTCCGCCTGGGTTTCCTTTATGATCTCGGGATCACCCCCATCCTACGGCAGACACAAACACACACTGTTTACACTCTGCACTCTTCCTCCAGCTGCTTCTCGCCTGGACGGTGCGACAGCACCCCTGCCCAGTTTTAAACCACTCTGTTTCGTGGATATTCAGAGGATTTTCGTGCTATTACTCGAACTAGGAACGCTTCTGTCTCTGTCGTCTGTTATTCAGCTCGAACTTCTGTGCCATCATGTCCGAGGTTCTGCCGTACAATGAGGGGAAGATGAGCGGCTACGGAGCGGACAACGACGTTAGCCAGATATCCTTCAGCTGCGGGCTGCAAGACTCGAGCTCGTTTTTCGGGGCGTCGCAGGCGAAAAGACCCCCAAAACTCGGCCAGATTGGCAGAGCAAAGAGAGGTGATGACGAGATTATTAGATAGTGTAGTTCTACGTGTTTAAACATCCATTCTTTATTATAGGACAACATTTAGACGATGGTTATTCTAAGGACCCGTTTGTATAACAGGTGACTGAACACAGAATCTATAGGCTACATGCAACCTATACACCCTGCTTCGTCTAAATAATAAAAAGCGTTTCATTTTTACTTTCTGGAATGCAAGACAGTGCTTTTCGAGTTTTGAAACTATCACTAAAAGTGATTTAATTACAAAATTCATCAAGGTTAAAAGAAAATCCTTTTAAAAGAAGAGAACAGTGTATGTAGAATTGTTTTGTGGATTTCGTGCCTGACGCGATGGCAAACAATGGCAATATGAATCAAATCGACTGCGTAGCAATAATAACAATATTAATTTCTTTGTCTTTTTTCCTCACAGTGGTCATCGAGGACGACCGAATAGACGAGGTCTTGAAGGGAATGACGGACAAAGCGTCACCGGGCGTCTAAAGCTCCAGCGACAACTTGCAGACATTAAATTTTTTTAAAGATCACCGGTTTGAACCAGTGGTCGGCTGTGCGTGAATGCGGGAGGACGGAGAGACACGAAGCGCTGCCAAAAGGCGACAGAATGGTAAACTAGAGAGAGGTTGCGACGTCAAGACTCACTTGGCATTCACCGGACATTCTACAAAATGAAAAGCCGGTTTATATTTTTAAAATAATAATTCAATAAAAGCGTAGCTGCGCAGAAAGCCATTGACGCTGCCGCGGGGTCCCATGCGGCTCCATTATCGACCTTTGCCACGGTGGATGGACTTGCCATTACTTCACGACCATTTGCTTCCAAAATGCGCCGTATAAGCATTGACCTTAGAATGCGCAGGACAAAGCACATCTCAAGCTTTATTATTGTACTTGTACAGTATCTACGACTCGAAAGACTTATCTTTAAGCTTGTAGCCTATACGCGCTTCAAACGTGAAAAAAGACGGGTGTGAACCAGAACAGCACCTGCGCCCCTGCTCAGTGTAGAGTGCATTCCAGCTGCTACTACAGCTGTTTATAGTCCAAGACACACACACTCTCTCTCTCTCTCTCTGGATGGTGCAATGTTAATGTATGTATTTATTCTCTTAATTTAAACTAACCGATGATGATGTAAATGTAGGCTATATCCTTCGTAGGAAATTCGTATTGATAAGTATTTTTGTCCGATTTTCGTGGTGATGGCGCATGATCCCGCATTGATGGACCATGGTGGGCATGCATTACCTTCACACAATCAAAATTACTCCAAATGAATAATAGATAAAAAATGTCCCAATATAATTAAACCTCTGCAAGCAAGTTAATTTTATCTTTAAAAAAATATAAATGGCGTCGTCCATATTTGAGTTCTGTTTCTCCACCTCTTTGCATGAACTTTTACCTTCGGTGCCAATGCAGTTGACGTCATAACTTTTATGCCGTATTCACATTACTGTGGAAAATCAACGTAGCGCATGATTTACTCACTCCAGCACTGTCGGTGGAGCTGCATAGATTTGTATGTCCAGGTTTGGAGACATGGGGTGGCAAAGGGAGGGGCAGGAGCACACTAAGGGATGTACACCACTTAGTGATGTAGCTTGAGAGAAACGTTGAATTTGTTTGGTACAAAATCAGTGGCCCTATAGCCTAGTGAAATGACTGTATTGACCTTATAGTTATAGTTAGTTTCTAATACTGAAGCTACTTGGTTGAAATGCATACACCATCACAATGATCACTTAAATCAACATAATATAGATATGATTAATTCTGCATGAATTACAAAAGAGATGTGACTTGAGGTCAGAATTAGTGTGGCACAATTTATTTATAGGGTGGCAAGTGTTACAGCCATGCAAACAGGTAGCTTATAAGGCTAACACTACATAGGGAACTCTAACAAGGCTACTATTAGACAGACAAATACATTTTTTAAACTTACCTTCAGGTTAACTAACTACCCTTTCAGGTTGTTTTGGGGTTTAATACTGTAAAAGTATCCAAAGTTTGTGTTTTTAAGGTCAGTACACAGTGGGGTTAAAGTATATTTTTGAACCTTTGTCATTGCACTCTACCAGCACAGGGCGGGAAAAGGGATGGGGACAATATTCAATTCAGGTCAACATCCATGCAAAAAAAAAAAAAATTCCACAATGATATGAATACAGCATCACAAAGTCAGTTTTGTATTTTTTTTGTATTTAAGTATTTATTATATATAGCCTCTGCTATTTTATTGTCTTAAGATTCAACAAAAATGTTTGTATCTAAGAAAGGGATGAGACGATGGCACATCTGAAAGGGTTGTAAACGTGTTTAATATCAGACATGGGACTTCTTTTTGTCTTTCTTTCTCTCCCTTCAAAGGGATATGCCGAATGTGCTTCAGGGTTTATTTGCACAAATCAATGTTACTTCTAAATAAGAAATCATATACTGTGACTTAAGCTTCATTAATTCGTTAGAAAATGTTGACTTTAGAGTCTACTGCACTGTTTACGACTGTCCACAAATAACAGTGTTATTTGATGAGTTTCTGAGCTTTATATCTATGTGTTTTTTTGTTGTTGATTTTGTACCATTCTTATAAAGAAATTAATTATGGTTTGTTGTGCATGAAACCAATTTTTCAGCAACTGACATCGTTTTATGAAGCAAAGAAGCAACAAAAATGTAATCGCATTCTGAGAATGATTCATTGTATATTATGATGCCACTTTCACGGTACTTGGTGAATTAATAAATGGTGGAAAGAAACATGGACTTTTCTGAATGGCTGATATTTCTCACTGTTGACAAGTACTGGACTTAGATCTAGATAAGACAGGTAATCAAATGATGCAAATCATGCAATTATCCTGCCTTAGGTGTATAAATAGCTTGAATTAGACCCATCTGAAAACACAGAAACCAGTCAAATTTAAACATCTTTCACAGATCCTGCACAATGGACATTTAGGCAGTTGATGGTGGTCTGGCAAAACCAGGCTTGTCTAACCTTGTTTTTAAAGTCTCATTTATTTCAGGTTTCAAAATCTTTATTTCTTTTTATGTAATGAAATCAGCTTTTTTGCACCGATCAATCTTTATACCAAAGTACACAAATACAACTGGAAAAACTTACAGAATATTGAATTGTAATTTATCATCAAAAATTTTTTTTCTACTAATCAACTCTCCATTAAGCCCTTCATATGAGCTCAGTTAGGGGAAGGGAGCTGGGTAAACACAAAACTAGTACTGTGGCTGGTGGTAACAAGAGAATGCACATCTCAGCACTCACTATAATTCTGTCTCTCTCTGACCCTCATATCAGCTTTCCTAAATAGATTGAACATCTTGTCCCACCTCCACCCCCTAATTCAAGGCATCAAAGCAGCCAGGTGAGTTAGTAGAGAAACCAACAGGATCAGCTGATACATAATACCTGCAGCTCACCTGATACAGTGCCAAAGCTAAGGGCTGCTGTACAGAAGATGAAAAGGCCTTTATGCAGCTTAATGAACCATCACGCATCTCTGACTGCTGGACTGCTCAGCGCAGGTGAAAGATTTATGAGGCAAATCCATTTGTTAGCAAATCATAGCATTTTGCTGACATGCAGCTCAGTACTATTTTTAACTAACAAATGAATAGGCATGATTTAAGGCCAAACACAACATCTAGTTCTAAACTAGAGAAACAAATGAGATACTCTTCCACACTTGGATAGTTAAGGGGAAATAGAGAATAGAGTGAGAGAGAGAGTATTTGTTACAGGTACAATGACAGAGTGAGAGGGAGAGAAGAGGACCTTCAGGCGGTGTGCACGCAGGTGCGTGTGAGTTTTGACAGTTGGACTTTGAACTCTTGAACATTCTGAGCCAGGCTCTGAACATTCCGTCAATATAAATGAATGGGCATTTTTGTGATTTTTGATTGTCTGCTACAATAAAACCGGGAATCCGATCAGTTAAGAAAAATAGAACATGACCAGTCTGAGAGGTTTTGGCTGAGAGGTCTTGAGGGCTTAGGGTAGAAGGTGCCTTGGTGACCCCAATGGGTGGAAGGTCAGATCTCAGGCTTACAGAGTGGCAGAAGGGACTCTAGTTTGTGGCCCCCCCAAAAGACTAGTCTATATGAGGATTGTGCTTGGGGAGGAGATGAGTTAAAACCAGACTCATTCCCGGTGGTTACCAGAGAGGACCAGAAGCAACAGAGTGGTATGATGAGTGACTTTGGCCAAGAACCTCCCATCCAGCACACTGACCATCACAGGAGGATTCAGAGGTTCCACAGGGAGGCCAGTCTGGGATGCTAACCGGAAGGGACTCAAGAACTAGGCTGAGTTTGGAACTAACTGGCTATCTCTCAGCACTGCTTCCGCATCCAGCCAGATGTCGAGGGAAATCAGTGTGTCAAGAGAGTCTGACTGATCTTTCACGGACAGTTCATTCTTCAGCTGCTTGCAGAGTCCATTCACAAACACTCCCTGGAGTGCTTCCTCGTTCCACCCAGACTCGATGGCCAGGACACGGAACTCAACCGAAAGCAGATGCTTGGCTGCCTCCTTCCCTTGGACAGGGTGGTTGAAAAGCCTCCAAACTCATCAGTGAAGGAGATGAGGGAGGACCACAGAGCTGGCTGCCTGTCCCAGATGGCAGTGGCCCAGGTTAGGGCAGCTCACCCCAATAACCCCCTGATGTAGGCTACCTTATCCGTGGCCTAGCTAAAGGGACGCTGGGCAAACACGAGAGAACACTTGAGCACAAAGGACCTGCACTTTCCTAAGTAACACGTGTAGGTTTCATGGTCTGAGACATAGCTTCACACTGTGGTGGACTGGCAGAGGCAACAGACTGGACC
This sequence comes from Ictalurus punctatus, assembly GCF_001660625.3. Classification (NCBI taxonomy): domain Eukaryota; kingdom Metazoa; phylum Chordata; class Actinopteri; order Siluriformes; family Ictaluridae; genus Ictalurus; species Ictalurus punctatus. Next base: position 12,945,754 of record NC_030435.2, read on the forward strand.
ATTTGGGGAAGGACATTGTTGAGTTGCTGGTTGAGGGGCCCAAGCTGGTCCATCATGGCCTGGTGGCTCTCAGTGAGTGTGTGGAGCTTTAGGGAAACTGGCTCTGCTGAGTCCATGGTGGCCAGATCGTTCTGTTAAATTGAACCCAGAGATGAGAGGCCCTTAACACAGAACACAGACACAGGCTGAATGTTAACAGGATTTATTGTAGAAGCATGAGTGGAATGGGAATGGAGTGAGATAATGAGTCATCGGGGTTAGGATTTGAACTCTGGTCCACCACATAAGTCACGAGTGCACAGCTGAAACGCCACTGTAGAAGGGGGGAGCGGGGCTGAGCATAAGTGGGTTAGGGTGTTTGAGTGCTGAGGCTCGAACTCGGGTCGGCATGAGGGCTGAACATGGAGCAGGAGATCCACCACAAAGCAGGGCTGGGCGTAACAGCAAGTGAGCTGAAAGTGAGCAGAAAGGGAGCAAGAGCAGTTAACCTGGAACACAGAAAAAAAAATCCAGATAAGCAACAGATAAACCGAGATAAACTCTACAACAAAAACACTAGAGATAACAAGGAAACCAAAAGTGAGGAAGACCAGAAGTGTACCATACTGAAGCCAGAACAATCTGGTGATGAGTGGCTGAAGAACTGGGGATTATATACACTGCTGATTGATGAGCTGATGAGAAGCAGGTGAGTCAATGATTCAATCCGACAGCCCCAGAGGTGGAGCGCACACACACATTAACAGAAACACAAGGGAGAAAAAAACACTGGAAACATGGGGAAGGGAAAAACAGGGAACAAGGTATAATGCACAGGCTTCTATTTGGATCATGACAGCACCTTTTTCCATTCTTTAAAAATAGCTAGTAATTAGATTTCAGAGCAAAATTAAAAATAAATGATTTCTGGTTTATTAATTAATGTCACCAAGTCCTGGTGGCCAGTAGAAAATTTAAACCTCATTTACAACAGGATGTGTCTGCACACATATGCTCAGTTTCCTGAAAATAGCAAATGAAACAGTTTGTTGTTTGGTGATTAATCTATGACAGGGCTGTCGCTGTATGAATGTAAAAATGTCAAATGACTTTAGCCTATTTTATACCCATGTAGAAGTTAGGCCAGACTAGAGGAAAGAGACAAGAAATCATAAAATGGAGAGAGACAGAGGGAAGGAGAAGAAGAATATTATCAGATTTTTTTTTTTTTTAAAGCACCCATATTACAAAAATATAATTTTACCAAAATTATGGCAAAATTCAATAAAATTCCTACTGATATCCAAAGATAACAAAATCTAACATGACCTTATACATTGCATTTGTACAAATCTGAAATCACATTCAGATTTCAAGGATCTGATAATTTTCTAATCAAAAATTTTCTAATAAAACAATAAAAACACCCAGGAAACAAACAAACAAAAAAACATTCCATGATGTTCCATATAACATTACCATATTGAATCCCTAGTAAAAAAGCATTTAAAATGTAACTATCAGAAAACCAGAGGTCTTTGTTTTCCTTGGCTGAGCTCACTGTTGCAAGATTTTACAGGCCAATGTTAGTGAGGAAGTCCTCATTTTCATCGTCCAGAAATGTGACCACAGTGGGCAGGTCATCCGTCTGGGAATGCACCCTTCTCTCCAATGCAGCATCTTCTGGGCTAAGCTCCTCCCCTTTGGTGAGGACATAAAGAAAGTAGTGGAAGCTGTCGCCGTAGTGATAATGGTTGATGGACCAGCCATACTCTTGGCGAGCATACACTTTCTTCCGGAAGTGTGGCTGTGCAAAGGTCACTGACACAAAACGACCTCCAGGCTTTAGGACCCTACTGATCTGTAGATAAACATGAGATGGAAAAAATTGAGAGCCATTATAAATATTTATCTACAGATATCTACCTACCTATACTTATATATGTAGATATCTATACTAGAAAGACAGATACACAGGCTGGTAGACAGAAAATAAAAGGAAATAGACAGCCTATACACTATCATCACCATACCATTCTATTGCCCTTGGCTTTATATAATCCATACAGAATGAGCCATTAGCACAGCTGGAGATGTTCAATCAAAATCCTATTCCACGGATAAGGAATGCAATCAGCTTGAGAGAAATTTGTGATTGTATGTGTATCATACGACAATAAGATATGAATCATCTACTGACATAAAACACTAATGGGTGAGGATAGGGGTGATGTGTGTGTGCAATAGAGAGAAGAGGTGAAAAATTACACGAGACTGAAATAGAGCAATGTCAAAACCTGGAATCCAATTAAAATAATGTCCAGAATGTTCCTGCATGCTATAAACCAATAGTAATTTTTCAGTTTTTAGGTCAGTGGATGTACTATGCTTTGGGAGCATCTGCTGTGAAATCAAAGAGGGGAAGAGTTCTTCAAACACAAGTGTAATTAAAAAGTAAGAAAGTGTTGTGATTAATGAATCATTCTTTGTATTTATAAGCGCAATTCCGAAAAAAGTTGGGACAGTATGAAAAATGCCAAAAAAAAACAAAACAACCCCCCCCCCCCCCCCACACACACACACACACAAAGTCATTTGAAAATTCAATTCACCCTGTACTATATTGAAAACACATTATTAACACATTGTTTTACTTTGTGAATTGAATTTATTTTTGAAAATATGCACTCTTAAAATCTGATGACTGCAACACACTCTAAAAAAGTTGGGACAGTCGACTGTTTACCACTGTGTAATATCACTTTTTCTTTTAATAACACTTAAGCGTTTGGGCACTGACGATACCAGTTGGTTCATATACTATGATTGGTTTGAGCCCAGGGTTTTGCCTGTGAAGACTGCATTTACTGTTAAAAAAGGATAAACCAGAGATAAAGGAACATCGATCAGAGCCACTGTACAAGGATTTGGCATAGCCAGTACAACATTTTGGAACGTCCTGAAAAAGAAAGAACCCACTGGTGTGATTTCAACCCCACAGCAACCAGGTCAGCTGGTCATGAAGCAAGGTCCATAAAGACATGGTTCGCCAAGGTTGGTATTTAAGATCTTGAGTGGCCCTGACCTCAAACCCACTGAACACCTTTAGACTGAACACTGCCAGTCCTTCTTGTCTAACATCAGAGCTCAACCTCTAATTGACTAATGCTCTTGTGGCTAAATGGGCACAAAGCCCCACAGCCATGTTGCAAAACCTTCCCAGAAGAGTGGATGCTGTTATAGCAGAAAAGGGGGGACCAACTCCATATTAATGCCCATGGTAATGTCGTACAATGTCAGATTTAAAAGTTACCACTCAAGCCATACTGCCATCCTAAATAATATGTAGAAATACATCAGCCTCCAAAAAGGAAACAGCATCACAGACCACTTTAATCTGTTGTTTTTTTTTCTGGGCAACTTGCAGTAATTGAGGGAAACATGAATTCTGCTGTCTATCAGAAAATCCTAACAGAGAAATGTCCGGTCTTCAGTCCGTAAGTTGAAACAGAAATGATCCAAAGCATAGGAGTCCTAGTCCTAGAAATAAGTGAAATAAGTAATTAGTTCTTCACATGGTGATAGGTGTTGTATAACTTGTTGTGCTTCAAAACTGTATTGTGTGTTTACTCAGGTTACCTTTGTTTTATGTTGTCTTTTGTTTGAAGATCTAAAACTATTTAGTATAATATATACACAAAAACAGAAGAAATCAGCAAATACTTTTTCACAGCACTATAGAATATCATTATATGCTGTAGAATTATGATGTCCCTTCACTGGGACTAAGGGACCTAAATTTATTCCACCATGACAATGCCCTGTGCACAAAGTGAGGTCTATGAAGACATGATTTGCCAAGGTTGAAGTAAAAGAACTTGAGTGGCCTGTGTGAAAATTTTTTCCTTATTTTCCATGATAATGATTCAATCATTTAAGATCAGTTCAAAAATGTGATTTTTGCTTACTCATGGTCTAATGATGTTTTTGGGTTTCCGTCCTTGATTATGTTTTTGTCAAAGTGTTTTGTTTTTCTTTTATGTTTTCCTTAACTAGCCTTGGGTATGTAGCTTGCACGTACATCTGAGTATAAAAGCCAACTGTATCCAACTTATATTTAGACTAAGATTGAGACTACGAACGCTGTAGTGCCCAGGGTGTCTCTGCGAGCATAATAAACCATCTCTTTGACTATACCCTGGCTCTTGATCTCCTGATTCTCCAAACATCTTACTTATGGTGAAGCTGAAGCATTTTAATCATCCAGAAAAGATTTACATCAGTTCCTGGAATCGTCGGCAGGATAGGATGTACTCCATCTGATGACCCAGATGACTTCACCTATCTGACCTGATACGGTGATCCTTTCCCTGGGGGTCTCGAGACAAGCATATACAAGCACGGGTGAGTGAGTGGGTCATCCTATCCAAAGAACTAGTTGAATGTTTGATGAATCAATTTAGTGAAGCTAGCTAAAATAAGTTCAACTTAAATTAAGTTTAGTCAAAGTTTCTTGATCGAATGAGTTTTGTTTATTTTGGTAATGACAACGATTGTTATTGATAACAATAGTTTTGGGAAAGAGCTAGGGTAAATGCTAGATAAAGTGTGTGGAAAGAAAAATATTAAACTATGTAAAGATATTTCAGAACAGACAGTGTGGAGTGGAGAGCAATGTTTTTCAGCTTTGGAAAACTGTCAATTGTAAAGACCCTGAGGCAGCTGTGCAAGTATTTATACAATGGCATGTTTTCCTAATGCAAGACAGAGATGAGAAAATCATTACACTGATGCAGGAATGTGCTAATCATAAACATGCTGCTATCTCCGCTCAAAACTTCAGTTTTCGAGCTCGTCATCCTCCAATGACGAGTCAGGTGACTCTGGCTTAGATCCAGCAGTCATTCGCATAGCATGCTGTAGGGGGGATATGAGATGAGTTTCATTTCTGATGTCATTGGAAACCATGCTCTCATTAGTTATTGGGCTGATGGTTTGACATCTGACTTACGCAAGGTCCTGCCGATTTTTAAACCCACCTAGCGTACCTTACATCTCAGCGATCTTGCTGATACTCTTTCGGCTTATGAAGAAGATTCAAATGTAAAAGCTCATATGTCTGCTATGATGCAAACCACCACTAATGTGAATGCTCAATCTGTTCAGCAAGATGTGTGCCATTACTGTCATAAGCAGGGACACTGGGAGTTCATGTTGTACAAAGAAAGCTGATCTGAGGAGGAGTGAGAAATGCACTCTGAATTCCGGAGTTTCTCAGCCTGTCTCACTGGGCGGAGCTATCTCAGGTGACAGCGGAGCAAATAATTCAGCTGGTACAACGCGCCTCCCATTCAGATTCATTCCCCCCCTCCCCCTTCTACTCCTCATTCTTTTTAGAGATGTCTGCTGTGAGAGCCTTTTTGCAGCCAATTACACACAAGCAAGATAATCGATTGTATGTACACATCACTGTGAATGATCATGAATACGGCTTTTTGATTGACATTGGTGCAGAAGTATCAGCCATTCCTACTGAGATGGCTAGAGATTTTGGTCTTCGTTTAACCAGAACGAATGTTATTATCTCTGGTGTGACTGGAGAAAATGCTCACACTTATATGACTGAACCGGTTTGTTTATGTTTTTGTCCTAAGTCACTTGACATCTCTCATAAGGCAGCACAGCTTAGTACCTCTCCTATTTTGGGCACTGATGTTCTCACAATTACACATGCAACTGGATTTTTAACCAGCTAAACCTAAACTCACTGTTCTTGCAGTTCAGATGTCAGATCCCTTGATTGCTAATTATCCTATTTAGGCTAAGCATAAGAATGACTGCAGGCTACTAGACATAGAACCAGTACATCTTACAGGTGCACCTCCTCAAATGACAAAACAGTACCCCATTTCAACGGAAGCTATTGATGGAATTCGGCCTATAATTGCTGATTTGTTCAACTAAGGCATTCTTGTCAAAGCATGCAGTTCCTCCTCTTTTCCTCTCTGGCCTGTGAGGAAAGGTGGGCCTAAGATGGAGACAGCAGGAAGTGCACCAAAATCCCTCTGGCGATTGACAGTTGATTATCATGTTGCTAACACCTGTATTGATCGTATTCCACCACATGTAGCTGACGCAAGCACTGTTTTTGATGGCATTCCAAATTCATACACTGTGTTTTCAGTCATTGATATAGCTAATGGTTTTTGGTCTGTGCCTTTATATCCAGATAGCCAGCCATGGTTAGCTTTCTTCTTTGACGGTGATCAGTATCAGTGGACATGACTCTTACAGGGCCTCCACAACAGCCCTATATTGTATCATCTGACATCAAGGTGCCATCTGTCAGAGACAGAGTGTCCAGTTAAAGATTCAGTGGTCCTTCAATATATCAGTGATATTCTTTAAGCCTCACCTGATATGGATGTGCATAACAGAGAGTTGTTAATATTGCTTACACATGTCAGTGCCCATGGTTATAAAGCTAATATTTCCAAAGCTCAACTAGCTGCCAATTCAGTTAAATTTTTAGGACAATCAATAACAGCTAGACAGAGATTCATTCTTCCAGATCATGAAATTCCTCTGGAAAATCCAGGCATGATTTTGTTTACAGATGGTTCAGCTCAAGTCCTGCATGGATGCAGGCATGCTGGATGGGCGGTTTGCTCATCACACAGAGTGATGGCTCAGGGTCACCTCCTTGATCATCTCTCAGCCCAGGTTGCCAAACTTGTGGCCTTGACTAATGCCTGCGTCCTAGCTACTGGTTGTACTGCTACAATCTACACAGATTCACAATATGCCTTTGGTATTGTACAGTATCTGGTGGCGACATGCCTTTTTAACAGCTGCATGCTGCATCAAACATGCCTTGTTTGTATCTGATCTTTTGTCGGCATGTGAACGTCCAACATGCATGGCTGTGGTCAATGTTAAGACACATTGTTCCCCCAAACAATATTGAAGCTCGAGGTAATGCTATGGCTGATGCTGCAGTAGGGTCTTTCAACCTATTGGTTGAAGCATATCCCACCAAAACAGGGACAGTCATGCACACCGCAAAATCATTGGTCAAAGATTTCTTATCTCGCACATCACCCAATAGTCCTTGGCTCTCGGAAGCTCTCTGTAACAACCAGACCAAGTTAAGGGCAGCTGCATGGAAATGGAAATCAAATGATCTGACTGACCTAACCAATTACCAAACTCTCCTCTCCTCTTTTTCCCACAGAATCTCTACCACTAAAGCTGCATACTAACAGGAGAATATTAGCAGCTCTCCTAACACCCGTACTCTCTTTAAAACCTTTTCCCCTCTTTTCTGTCCCCATCCTCACCCTTCTCCTACCTCTCTGACAGCAGAAGACTTCGCCACTTTCTTTTCCAACAAGATTACTTGAATCAGGAACCAATTCTCCGCCCCAGACACCCATAGAGAGACTCCTCCTGAATGCAACTCTTAACTGTCTCCTCCTTTGTCCGGCTGAGCACGTGAGTGAGAAGGCACGTGTGGAGTGAGCTCCCGAGCATTTTATCTTTTAATTGTGTTTTTCAGGCAACCTGAATCTTTTCTAAGACATTTGGTGCGTTCATTTTCAATTACTCGGTCTACAATTATAACCAGAAAGGACTTATGGCTTCTGAAAGACTACGGAAACCTAAATCTTAACCGAGCATGACGAGTCATGGCGACAAGCTACCGTTTGACCTGGAAAATCTCCGCACCACTTTAATCACGGAGCTAACATCTACCATCGCAGTACAGGTGAAAGCTGCTATTGACTCAGCTCTGGCCCCAGTTGTTGCGGCTTTTGAGAGTTTTAAATCGGGCATTGAATCACAAGGACGTTATATTGGCAAGCTTGACCAGCACCTGAACGATTACAGTGACTGCATTGTAGCACTGGAACAGACGGTGCTAAAGCTAACTTCGGCTAACAAACAACTCACCGATAAAATCGAGGATCTGGAGTCCCGCTCACGGCGCTGCAATCTCCGGGTCGTCGGTATTCCGGAACGAGAAGAAGGGAGCGATACGGTAACTTTTATGTCAAAATTTTTCCAGGATGTCCTCGGCTCAGAACCCAACCGCTCCATTGTTGGATAGAGTGCACCGTATTGGACCCGCGCCCTTGGAGGAGCGAGAGAATCAGAGGCCCAGAGTGATGATTGTGCAGTTTCACTACTTCCACGACAGAGAAAAAGTTGTTCGACGCGGGAATTGGTATCAACTTTTCCATCAGGGCCGTAAGGTCTTCATCTTTCCTGACTTCAACTCCAGCGTCGCTAAGAGGAGGGTGGAATTCGCTGCAGTGAGAAACAGCTTGTGTGAGAGTAATGTGCGGTTTTCTCTCAGATACCCTGCTCGCTTTCGGATAGACCTTGGTGATGAGAGGCTGCAAATCAACTGTCCCCAAACAGTGAAACTATGGTTTAATGAACGGTATCCTCCATCTTAATCTGTCTACATGACAGTTAACCAATTTATTAATACCTGTAATGTGACTGTAAAACTACGTGGGTGTGGGCAACTATGTAGGTTTCCATGTAAATCTATAGGTTGCCTGAGATACATGGTCACTGTGGCACCTTTTATGCTCGGGAGTGACTTTACACAACAAGAATAGGTATTGTTTACAAGTATCGGATGTTCCAGTGTTGTAGGGTTCTGCCTTCATTGTTTGGGAATGGAGAGAAGCTAACTGATGTTCAGAGTGGGAGGGTGGGGTGGGGGAGGGATGCTGTGTTGTTTTAGTTTTTTGTTTGTTTGTTTGTTTTTCCTTTTTCCCCTTTCCTACTGATATCAACCTCTCTGTACTCCATTCTGTATTAATCTAAATTGATGGAAAATACCCGAAGATCGATCAGATTCCTAAGTTGGAATGTGAAAGGTCTGAATGGTCCCATTAAAAGATCCAAGATTTTTACGCATTTAAAACTACAAAAACCTGACATTGCATTTCTTCAGGAAACACATCTCCATCTCAGGGACCAACGTAGACTCCAAGCTCACTGGTCAACGCATATTTTCCACTCCAATTTTGATTCCAGGTCCAGGGGAGTTTCTATTCCGATAAGTAAGACTGTGCCCTTTTCTTTTGATAAAGTTATTTCTGATGTAAATGGTAGATATGTGATTGTGGAAGGGAAAATTTCACAAACGCCAGTGGTTTTGGTGAATGTATATGCCCCGAATTTTGATAATGCTCCTTTTGCTCAGAATTCGTGGTCAAAAATTCCTGCTTTGAACACACATCTCTTGATATTTGGGGGAGATTTAAACTGTGTTATTGACCCAGTTTTAGACAAATCTAGCGTGGAGGTATTTTAACCCCACAGTGAGAAAATATTCTTTTTTTTCTCACGTACATAAATCTTTTTCTCGCATTGATTACTTTTTTATTAATAATTCTCTAATTTCTCGGCTTGTAAACTCTGAATATCTACCAATTGTTATTTCAGACCACGCTCCTTTAAGTCTTGACAATCTTCTACCTTCACATCGCACCTTTCATCCACCATAGAGGCTTAATTCTCTACTTTTATCTGATTCAGCATTTTGCAAGTATATCTCTACTTCGATAGATGATTTTCTTCTTACTAATTAAACTGATTCAATCTCTTACTCTTTACTTTGGGAAACTCTAAAGGCCTTCTTAAGGGGACAGATAATCTCTTATTCTGCTTATGCCAATAAGCAACGCAAGGATAAGAAAAAAAGAGATATCTGATAATATTCGAGCTATTGACGACCAATAGGCTCTCAACCCGACCCCTGAGCTGCATAAACAAAGGCTTAATTTGCAGGCGGAGTTCGATTTGTTATCGACAGGTGAGGCGGAGAGGCTTTTGTTACATACGTGTGGCAATTATTATGAATATGGGGACAAGGTCGGTCAGTTGTCGGCTCACCAACTGCGTAGCCGAGCGGCTTCACGCTCTATTGCTCAGATTATGTAGTCCAGTGGTGCCTTAACCTCGGATCCTGTAGAAATGAATTCAACTTTTAAAAGCTTTTACTCCTCTTTATACACAGCTGGAGCTCCTGACAATTCAGGTAACATGAACCATTTTCTTAGAAATATTGATTTTCCCAGAGTTGACCCTCTACTGGCATCTGAACTTGACAGCCCCATCACCTTAGATGAGATCATTAACTCAATCAATTCATTGCAATCTAAGAAATCACCTGGCCCGGACGGGTTTCCTTCCAAATTTTATAAGAAATTTCATGTTACATTGGCCCCATTACTTCTGGCTATATTCAAGGAATCCTTAAAACTAGGTACGCTGCCACAAACATTGAGACAAGCATCTATAACTCTATTGCTAAAGATGGGAAGGACCCAACATTATGTAATTCATACAGACCTATTAGCCTCCTCAATGTTGATGTTAAGATTTTAGCCAAACTTTTGGCCTCTCGTTTAGAGGGGATTCTCCCTATTATTTCAGAGGAGCAAACTGGATTTATAAAAGGATGGCATTCCTTTTCTAATATTCGTACTCTACTTAGTATTTTATATTCAAAACAAAACAGCAACTCCTCTGAAGTGGTCATCTCTCTGGACGCAGAAAAGGCGTTTGATAGGATAGAATGGGAATATCTTTTTAAGGTGCTAAACAGGTTCTGCTTTGGGGACGGACTGATTTCATGGATCCATTTATTATATGTGGACCCGCAAGCTTCCATATATACCAACGATGCTAAATCTGACTATTTTACTTTGTCACGGAGTATGCGCCAGGGATGTCCGCTGTTGCCCTTACTTTTTGCCATAGCAATTGAATCTTTCTCGATAACACTTAGAACTCTTCCTGTATTTCAGGGTATAATTCGCAAAGGAATTGAACATAAACTAGCCATATATGCTGACGACTTACTACTTTATGTTACAGATCCAATTGCATCTATTCCAGAGATAATACGCGTATTAAATGACTTTGGGAAATTTTCAGGGTATAAACTGAACTTACAAAAGAGTGAATGCTTCCCCATAAACCAATCTGGACAAAAAAATAAAACAGACTGAAATACCTTTTCATTTGGAGGATTCAAAATTCAAATATCTCAGAGTTAATGTCACCCGTTCCTATTCTGCATTAATGGCGGCGAATATTACACCCTTAATTTCATACATGAAGTCAGCCTTTCAAAGATGGGCAGCTCTACCATTATCCTCTCTTGGTAGAATAAACACGGTAAAAATTCCTCTACCTTTTCCAGTGCATCCCTTTGTATTTACCCAAATCTTTCTTCAAGAATATAGACCAATTAATCTCCTCATTTATATGGGCAGGAAAAACTCCCAGGGTTTCCAAATTTTCACTTCAAAAGAGTCGACTAAGTGGTGGCCTCTCCTTGCCCAATTTCATGTATTATTATTGAGCGGCTAATATTCAGAAACTGGTGCTCTGGGTGCAGGCCCCTTCTCTTCCATGGTGCCACTTAGAAGCAAAGTCTTGTATGGGAACATTGTCTGCATGGGAAGAGGTGTTCAAGCTGAATCCTCATAAGGGTGGCATTATTTCACGGATATATGCAACGATCTGGTCACAGGACGATTCTTACAATATCAAAACCATTAGTGCTTGAGAAGAGGAGTTGGGCCTGGAGCTTGAGGATGATTACTGGGGCAGAGCGTTAGATAATATACGTACTGCCACATCTTGTGCTAGTTTCATACAATTTAAAGTGGAAAATAGAGCTCACCTCTCTAGGAGTAAACTGTCTAAAATATATCCCAATGTTCCGGATATGTATGAAAAATGCAATCTTTCACCCTGTAACCTCAGTCATATGTTTGCACTCTGTCCCAAACTGCAGAACTTTTGGTACTCACTCTTTGAAACTATGTCCGACGTTCTTAAAATCCAATTGGATGTCTGTCCTTTAACTGCCATCTTTGGTGTTCCATCTCAGCGTCAGCCTCTGAACCATAAATAAGCTAGTGTTGTGGCTTTTGTATCATTACTTGCTCGGCGCAGAATATTGCTGACTTGGAACTCTCCACAACCCCCCCTCTATATCAGTCTGGCTTAAAGATTTAATCTTCTTTTTAAAACTTGAAAAATCAAGTATAACATCAGAGGCATGGGTGAATCATTTTTGGGAAAATGGCAACAATTTATTACCTACTTCAATGATGTACGAACCCTGGAGGTATATTGAGGAGAGGTAGATAGTAAATACTAATCATCTTACCCTTTTTTTGTTTTGTTTTGTTTTGTTTTATGTTTGTTTTTCTGGCTGTTTGTTATTGTTTTTTGTTCCCCCCTTTCTTTTGGTTTTGGCTGTGACTGTTTTCTTGGGATTGTTGGGTGGGGTGTTATAATCTGTAAAATGCAAATTTCCAATAAAAATTCTATGATAAAAAAACTGTCTCCTCCTCTCTAGCAGTCCTACAAACTGTGCTCTAGACCCTATCCCTTTTCACCTTTTTCAGGCCATCTCTCCCACACACATCTTTAATACATCCCTCTCCACTGGCACCTTCCTTACCTCATTTAAGCAGGCCTGGTTTACCCTGCTGCTGTTAACACCTACAGACCTTTCTTCCTCCTCCCTTTTCTGTCCAAAACCCTTGAAAGGGCAAGGGGTTTTCTCACACAGAACAACCTCCTGGACAGTCACTTCATGGGGACTGCTCTGCTTTCTGTCATGGAAGCCTTAGGACTAGCAAGATCAACCTCAAGATCATCTTACTTGTCCTCTCTGCTGCCTTTGGCACTCTGAATCATCAGGTCCTCCTGTTAACTCTCTCCAGTCTAGGCATCTCTTAGGCAGATCCTTCAAGGTACCATAGAGGGGAGGGGTATCTGAGTGTCAGCAACTCACAACTGGGGTTTCCCAGGGATCCCAGGGTTCCGCACCCACTGCTATTTTCCTATTTAGACTGCATCCCTGGGGCCTGTGATGGAGTCTCATGGCGTTTCATATCACTGCTATGCTGATGACACTCAGCTCTGTTTGTCCTTCCAGCCTGAAGATCCATCCATCTCAGCATGCATCTCTGCCTGCCTGTCTTATTTAGCCGCCCACATCAAATTCAAGGCCTTTGATGCACACGTACAAGATCTTGTATGGAATGGCACCCCCCTACCTCAAGACTCTCCTTGAGGATTATGTTCCCTCATACAACCTACGAGTAATTAACAACCGACGCCTGGTAGTGCCTACGATCAATTCATAACTGACGCCTGGTAATGCCTACGATCAATTAACATCCGACGCCTGGTAGTGCCTACTCAGTGAAGAATGAGGACCCTTTCGAGAACCTTCAAACTGACTGTCACTGGAATGATCTTCCAAACTCAATCTGGACAGCAGAATCCATCACTATCTTCAAAAAACGGCTAAAGACCCACTTCTTCTGTGAACACTTCACTAACCCCTAACTTGCCTAACCTGGTCCCTCCAAAAAAAAGTCTACACCTACACTGGCTCTTACACCTCTACTCTGTGCACTTTGCTCCTCTATAACTCAATTAAAAATCTTGTACGGTAGCACTATTTGTATTGTTCTCTGCTTCATATATCACTTTCCTTGTATTTCCTAATTTGAAAGTCACTTTGGATAAAAGCATATACTAAATCAATATATGTAAACATAAAAATACCAACAGTGTCTTTGTTTAAAATTCTCCAACAAATAAACGTCTTCAAAAAGTAAAACCATACTGTTTCTGAAACTTCATGTCTTATAGCAAATCATAGCAAACAACTGTAATATTCTCTCAATCTGTAACACTCTGACTGTGGGTTACTTAACATTAGAATTACACAACTCCACCATCCGTCACGAGACAACACACACTGCAGGAACAGATAAACTGGTGCACTCACACACAGCAATACAGCAGGAGATTTATCCCTCACCATGTTTGTAACTGGATTCAGGTTGAACTGTAGAGACAGTTTGGAAAGATGTGCTTTATTTGTTTAGATTAAAACAAGTTTGGTGTTTGGCTGAATCCTGGTATGATGTGTTTCAAACATTCTGTCTTTACAAGTGCTCTGAAATGACTCCGAAGAAAAACTGCTGCCACTTTGCTTCCTACGCAATGTTACCATGGAGACTGAAGTTTCAAGCTCTCTATCTAGTCCAAAAAAATCTAAAAACAACAATACAAAAATGGATAAAATATTTTTGTCTGACAATATTCATGAGTTCATTTTAGCAGTTGTAGAAAAAACAGATGGAGTTTAAACACTTTAAAATTTGGCACAATTAAATTCTCAGATTATTATAATACATAATAAGTATTCATAACACCTTTACTACTAATTTTACTAAAGTATTGACATTTGGTATACACTTTTTACTAATAACCATAATGCACTAAAGATGTCAGGTGGGTTAGGAATCATGATACAATTCTCTATAGTATATTTTAAAGTGAAGGATGTTGGCACTCCTCAATAAGCAATGTCCTACCTAATGTATCGGTCTAAGTGTATACTGCCTTATTACTTTCTGGCATCATCTTTTGTGTAATGGAAGATTAATCCTGATGAATCTATTTTAGTTATACATCTGATCTACAATCAATTACAGCAATGTAGCAAGATTTTTAAAGTCAAAGTTCCTTAAGAGGAAAATAAAATTCATACCAAGCACAATGTACATTAAAATACAGGACACTAAAGTATGTAAACTACACAAAACACTGTGAAAGACAGAACACAAAAAATTGTGATTTATGCATTGTAGACCTACAGGTAAAAGGGGAAAAATGGCTCTTAATATCTTAAGTCTTAAGACAGAATAGTTATATTGATCCATGGATAGAGGGGAAGGCCATTGTGACATATGTAGACATTTATGAAATGTGTACTCATTACTATGTACAACCTTAAAACCTCTTGGCTTTGTTTGCAGCAAATTCTATGGTGAATGATGTACCAGTGTAAATGGTGACACTCAGGCTTATTTAGTAAAGTTCAATGACCAGATCAGTGCTGTTCAGTCTCAGAAGGGCAAAGCTGCTTTTATGGGACACAAATGTGCAAATGAGTGATTGCTGAGTTTTGGCCCATATTCACAACTTTCATCTGGCCAACACAACACCATGGAATGTCAACTAAATAAATAGGCTTTAATTACAACTAGAAAGAAGTAAGATATACATTTGTTACATTTTAAACCTTTTTCCTTAGAAAATTTTTATCATTAATTAAATTTTTAAGAGGAATATTATAGAACCTCAGCTACCCTATCAATATAAACCATGCCCCTCTTTATGAGACATTAGTCACTTTAGCTGATGACTGATAATGGTGTATTTTATTTATGAAAAATGCTCATTAGGGGCCAAGTACCAAAGGTGCGCTGGCACCTATTGTATTTGTCAGTTTTCTTATTATTATCAGGGTCAAGCATCGAAGGGGCGAATACCCCTATTGTAATTGTTAATGTTCTTATTATTAGGGGCCAAGCACTGAAGGTGTGCAGGCATCTCTTGTTTTCATTAGAGTTTTTCTTCTTCCGCTCATGTCTATAGCAGCCCATAGAACTATACATAGGAAAATTATGAAATTTGGCACACAGAGATATGATAACTGAAATGTTATCATAGCAAATTTGGAATTGCTATATCAAGCCCTTTAGCACCACCAACAGGTCAAAGTTTTCTGCCATTTTGAGTTTTCTGAAAAACCTAATTTTTCTAACTACCCCTAGACTGTTCATTCGATTTTCATCAAAATTGATTCATATCACCTTCAGACAACGCTGACAAAAATTATAGACTTCAAGTTGATTAGTCAAACTGTTCTCGAATAATGTGCAAACAAATTTGACGGCAAGCATGCCAAAATGGATGTGAGGCTAAATCTCCATAACACTTTAGCATATTCAGACCAAACTCAGTATATGTTATAGCAATCATGACTTGAGGATACCTGCGTAGTTTCAGAACAGAGCAACCTAGTGTTCATGAGATATGAAAAAAGCACATTTTTGCTTATAACTACTGAGTGATTTGCCGTAAAATCATGACCATGCTAAAATCATGCTTGCTTTATCTCCTTACATTGCCTTTGTTGTGCTTGGGTCCATAATTACTGTTTGCAGCTCTATTTAAAATTGCATTTGCTTTTTTCACTGTTGTCTCCTTTTTAAGGAGAGATTTAATCAAGAGTAGTTTCAGTCTCCCTTAAGGTGTAAATTGTGGACAGGGCTTACTAAAGTATATTGAATATTAGTCAGAAACATAATCTATAACAACTAGAATCCTAAATTTAGGTAGAAAGTTTAGTAGTGTTTAATTCTTCTTGATCAGTTAAGTGTTACCAGTTCCCTCTGAGACCTATTTAAACCCACTCCTGACTAGGCTGCAGACATACAGTGCATCCGGAAAGTATTCACAGTGCTTCACTTTTTCCACATTTTGTTATGTTACAGACTTATTAAAAAAGTGAAGCGCTGTGAATACTTTCCGGATGCACTGTATGCCTCAAATCTATCTCAGTTGTCACCTCTCACAGACTAAGAAGCTCTCATCCACAAACCACAGGTTGAATTACCAGTAACCTCATCTACCCTCCTCTGGTGTCGCAGTCTCAAACAGCAGTGGAAGGTGGGCTCTGGAATTGCAAGTCTGCTGTAAAGAAAGCTGATTTCATCTCAGTTTTAGCTTCCCATTACTCTCTTGATTTTCTGGCACTAACTAAAACCTGGATATTTCCACAGAACTCAGTTTTACCAGCTGCTCTATCCTCTGCTTATGCTTTCTTTCACACTCCATGAGAAGCTGGTAGGGGTGGTGCTACAGGTCTGCTGTTGTCTCAGAAATGGTGCTTCACAAATCTCTGTGTCATCTCAACATCTCATCCTTCAAATTCCATGCCGTTACAGTTACCTCCCCGATCAAACCTTCTCATTACCATCTACCGTCCTCCTAGTCCCCTAGGAGACTTTCTTGAAGAAATGGACATGCTCCTCAGTCTTTTCCCTACCAACACCACCCCCTTTTTGTCCTTTGAGACTTTAACCTCTCCTCTGATAAGCTCCAGTCCTCTTTCCTTCTCCCTCTTCTGCATTTCTTCTCCTTGACACTCAACAGCTGCCTTCCAACACACGAGGAAATGACCTTGACCTGGTCTTCAGCCACCCGTCTCCAGCTACAGAAATCAATGCTACCCCACTCCACATCTCCGATCATCACTTGGTATCCTGAACCATCTCCCTACCTATCCTGCCTAAGACCAGCTATCAATACTTCTCTCCTACTCTTTGAAACATCCACTCTGTCTCCCCTTCCTCCATAGTTTCCTGCACCCTATCATCCTTTCTGGACACTGATTCCTACCATTGGCATTAGAGACAGACACTGTCCTCTCTGCACTTTTCTCATCCATGGACCTCCTCTGCCCTCGAGCTTCTAAATCCCAGGAAGATTTCTTCTTGCCCTTGTGGAGTGGGGTAGCATTGATTTCTTGCCTTATTTCTTGGCTATTGGATGTATTATGCAGCAATCAGAGAGAATTTAGAACAGCAGAGAGAAAGTGGAAGAAATCACAACTCAACAAAGTCACAACTCTTACCACTTTCTCCTGTCCAGATTTTCATCTGAAGTGGCTTCTGCCAAGACTGCCTTCTACAATGAAAATTTGGAAACTTTTGCACAAGATCCTCGCAAGCTCCTTAACATCTTTTGTTCTCTACTCAACCCACTGTCTGCTCCAGCTCCGTCCTCTCTGACTGCTGAAGACTTTGCCCCTTTTTACGATGGGAAGATTGAAAAAATCTGCCAGACCTTCACTTCTACTCCAACTCCTATTCTAACAACTTAGGATTCCCCATGTTCATCACTAGCACATTTTTTCTAATCTAGCAACAGAAGAAAGCCTGCAAGTCATCTTGTCCTGCAATCCTACCACCTGCCCATTGGTTCCAATCCCCTCCACAATGTGCCAGACCATCTCTAGTCAAGTGGGTTTTTTATTGTCATTCCTCTATATTAGCTTATATACACTGGAGCAAAATTATGTTTCTTCAGGTCCATGGTGCAACACAGATGGCAGGAGGGTGAGTAGTCCATGAGAGGGGTGAGAGGGGTCATCCACAATACTGGTAGCTTTGCAGATGCAGTGGTTGTTGAAAGAGGTGTCGATAGTGGGTAGATAGACTCTGATGATCTTTTCAGCTGTCCTCACAATTCGTTTTACGGTCTTGTGGTCGGAGGCTGTGCAGTTCCCATATCACGCAGTGAGACAGCTGGTAAGGACGCTCTCTATAGTTCCTCTGTAAAAGGAGGTGAAGCTGGGAGGGGGAAGTTTGTCTCTCTTCAGCCTCCACAGGAAGTGGAGGCGCTGCTGGGCCTTCTTGACTAGGACCTTCTTCTTCTGGACCTTCTTGACTGTGCAGAAGGCTGCCTTGTCGACAGACCTGAAGGCAGTGTCTCTGGTTTTTAACAACAAGTGCACTGGTTTGCACGTGTGGTGATACGTGTGGTGATAGACTTGAAGGAAGTTACATCAACTATGCACTTGCTGATGTAGCCAGTCACTGATGATGTGTATTGCTCCAAGTCTGTGTTGTTATGGTGTGTAGCAGCCTCTCTGAATTCCAGTCTATGTGCTCAAAACAGTCATGAAGTGCTGAGATGGCTCCCTCAGACCAGGCTCTCACCTGTTTCAAAATTGGTTTGGCACATTTCAGAAGTGGTCTGTATGCTGGGATCAACATAACAGAGATGTGGTCCGAGCTGCTGAGGTGAGGGTGGGGTGCAGCCTTGTAAGCACAGTGAATGTTGGTGTAAACAAGGTATAGTATTTGTATCATGGGTTGCAAAATCAACATGCTGGTGGAATTTTGGCAGCAGTGATTTCAGATTTACATGAATAAAATCTCCGGCGACAGTGAAAATCCGTCTTGTTGCACTGTCTAAATTACTGACAGAGTTCACTTAGCGCCCCCTTAGCATTAGCACAGAGTGGCATGTACACCTTGACAATGAGCATGGTGCTAAACTCTCTGGGCAGGTAATATAGTCTGCATTTCACAGTCATGAACTCCACCAGCAACAAAGTGTAGCTTGAATCCAGAACGGCATTCCTCGGCATTCCTCCAGCTCGGTTATCACACTTCCGCTGCCTCTCACGCTGTTTCTGGCACCCTCTCTTCCAACCAGTGGCATCAGGCAATACTGCAGTCCCAGAGCCCGGTCCACGTAGTAGGCCAAAGTCACATAGCTCATCTTGTAGTCCATTGGTTATTCCTCCTGAGCTTTTTTCTCCAATGTTCAGCAAAATTTGGCGATCATAGACATGTACATAAGTGCTTCCACAAAGTTTCCCAATTGGTGTAAGCTACACATAACATGTACCATAGTAATTGACCCAGTACCCAGACTCAGGGTCAGTACCTGCCTTCTCCTTGTCCATTTTTAAAGACTGTTACATTGGTGCTGAAACCCAAGAAGGAGGGACATTCTGTCGGAGAGCCCTCACCACTGTGGGAGGATCGCAGCACCATGGAAGGTGATGCTCCGGTGCTGGAGCGGTTGCTAGGGGAAGACGGAGGAGTTGCTGCCGGCTGCTGGGAGGAAGAGGAACCGTCCACCTGAAAGTTGAGGAGTGGTTGCCACCCACCAGGGACCGAAGGACTCTTCCTCCTCTCATCTTTCCTTTCCCTCCCAGGATGCGGGGCCAGCCAGCCGAAGGACTTAGCTGGAAGGACAGCACCGCTCATCCCGAAGGAGGCGGGGGGGGGGGGGGGGACGTCAGCCCGGAGGCATGAATCTGACTGTGGAGGAGTGTGACGAGGTGGAGGTGGGGGGTTAGACTGTGAGGACACACGGCCGGTACTGTCAAGTTTATGTCAATTTCAGGTTTATTTATATAGCACCATTAAAAAAACATAGGTTGACCAAAGTTCGTTACAGCAGTAATTACAAACTCTAAAATAGAAATAAAATGAAAATAAGAGATCATAGTCTCAAAAGAAATCCTAATATTGTAACTATCATTACATAAACATATAACAAATTTAAAACTATCTCTATGACTTATCAAATACCAAGGAGAAGAAATAAGTTTTTACTTGCATTTAAAAATAGTTAAAGTAGGAGTTCTAATATGTACAGACAGGTTATTCTAAATACTTGCTTGCTTTGGCCTGCCACAGCAAAAGCATGATCACCCGTAAGCTTCAAAAGACCTGCGAGTTCTAGAGGGGTTATGAAAGGATAGGAGCTCCATAAGGTATAGAGGAGACAGATTGTGAAAAGATTTTTTAAACTAGTAGGAGTGTTTTGAAATCAATTCTGTAGCACACCGGTAGCCAGTGTAGTGAAGCAAGAATAGGAGTATTGTGTTCGTGCTTCTGTGTACCAATCAAGAGTCTGGCAGCGGCATTCTGGACTAACTGTAATCGAGCCATAGATGTCTGATTAATACCAGTGTAAAAAGAGTTGAAGTAATCCAGATGAGAAGACATAAAAGCATGAGTCACTTTTTGAAGATATTTAAAAGATAGAAAATCTTGACCTTAGCTAAATACTTAGACTTGATCTGACAACCGCATTAATCTGATCACTATCCAGTAAAAAGCTGAGATTTTTAACTTGTGGTTTATTATAGGATGCAAATTGAGCCTTGTTAGGTATTAAATTTGGTGCGGTGGACGCAGAACCAAAAATGGCAATCACAGTCTTACTCTCATTTAAGAGTATGAAATTTTAAGACAGCCATGATGCTAGTTCTTTTAGGCAAGTCTGAAGTGGTTCAATAGTCTTTGAGTCTGCAGATTTCAGAGGCAATTAGATTTCTATATCGTCAGCATAAAGGTGCATTAACGCATACGGCAATTCGCAACGACAAAGCAACCGGAGACCATTCATTTTCAATGAGAGCTGGTGAATTCCGGCAGCATGAGCGACAGTGACCCTTGGTTACTAGATGTGGGCGTGTCCAGGGATGCAACAAAGTTGAGAAAAGTTCAACTTTATGCAAATTTGGAGTGACTTGATGCAGCAACTACCAATGGGAGTGAAGACCGTAGAGCGCACATGATCCATAGCCACCCATGCTCGCTAGCAGAAACAGCACCATTGCGGCACTAGCAAATATGCTGAGCTTAGCTTAAGGTCTTAGCTATATTTTCTAGAATAATAATGAAACACTCTGCAACTTTTTGTTGCAATTGTGCATCTCAGTGTAGCTCCTATCTTGGGTGAAGTGTCCTGTTTGTTTGTTGTCAAAAGTGGAATGCTAGTTGCACCACCCATGTTACTATAGCAACCAGTAGTATGAACGCCTACTGGCAACTTCATAGTATAGCAACTGGTGACTTGCAGCAAAATCGCTGTAAGTATGAACATACTTTAACAGTGAAAAGAGACCCCATGTCTCTTAAAGATACCTATAGGGAGCAAGAATGGAGCCCTGCGGCACTCCACATGTGAGATGGGCTGAGGAGGAGGTGAAATTTGCAATGCTAATAGAAAAGCTTCTGTTAGTCAAGTAAGATTTGAACCAACTAAGAACTGAATTCCCACACAGTGCTCCAAATGAGTGAGGAGAGTGGAATGATTAACAGTGTCAAATGTTGCATTAAGGTCTAGAACTATAAGAATCCAGTTTCATTTTTATTGAACATTTCTGCTGTACATTTCTGCTGAACATTTCTACTGAACATTTCTGCTGACCTAAACATTTCTGCTGAACATTTCTGTTGAACATTTCTGCTGAACTAAACATTTCTGCTGAACATTTCTGCCGAACATTTCTGCTGAACTAAACATTTCTGCTGAACATTTCTGCCGAACATTTCTGCTGAACTAAACATTTCTGCTGAACATTTCTCCTGAACTGAACATTTCTGCTGAACTGAACATTTCAGCTGAACATTTCTGATGAACATTTATGCTGAACATTTCTGCTATACTAAACATTTCTGCTGAACATTTCTGTTGAACATTTCTGCTGAACTAAACATTTCTGCTGAACATTTCCGCTAAACATTTCTGCTAAACATTTCTGCTGAACATTTCTGCTGGACATTTCTGCTGGACATTTCTACAAAATTGCGCATGCACGCATGCGCTCACCATCCCCGGAGTTCTAATCAGACACACCTGGCACCAATCACACACACACACTCTCACCGCCAGTACTTAGGGATGTCATTCACCCAGAATCAATGCGAAGTATACGTTCAGTCAACTCGTTTCTCTGCGTTACCAAGCCGTTCTAGTTGGTTTGTCTTCTCGTGATCCTCGACCCTTGTTTCCAGTTTCGACTACGCTCTCTGCCTGACCCCGTTTGTGTTGTTCGTCCGATCGCTTGACCTTTTGCCTGTCTTACAACTACGTTTCTTGTACTTCCCGATACGACGCTCTACACCTGCCGCCCGCTCCTGCTTCTGTGCCGATTGAGGTTCGTGACAGAATACTTTGCCTTCCAATGGAAGCAGCGGGAGATCCCCGTTGGTCGCAAGCCATCGAGGGACATGGCTGGATGATTAGTGACCATGATCACCGTCTCGCAAACCTGACTGAGCAAGTAGCTCGGCTAAACCAAGCCGCGCAGCTTTCTACGGCACCGACCACACGCTTATCTCCCACTCCAGCACCGGAGAAGTAAGACGGAGATCCGGCATGCTGCCGAGGTTTTTTACTCCCGTGCTCCCTGTTTTTTTTCAACGTACCCAGACATGACGGAGAATTGGAAAATAATCCACTTCATGGAACTCTTAACCGGGAGAGCTCTCCTCTGGGCCACCACGGAATGGGAACAGGAAGGGAACGTCATCAGCACGTATGATCAGCTGACATCACGTTTCCGCACTGTATTCGATCATTCTCCAGACAACCGGGAGGCCGGGGGTTGAATTATTACCCTTGACGCAGGGATCACGTTGTGTGGCGGATTACGCTCTTGAATTTTGTACTGTGGCCGCTAGGAGTGGATGGAATCAACCCGCTTTAAAGTCTATGTTTCGCCGGGGATTAAATGCCGACATCGTAATGGAGCTGGCGTGCCGCAATGATCAGCTGACTCGCGACTCACTCATCGATGTAGCTATACGTCTGGATCGTCTACTACGGAGCCGCTGCTCCATACGCAGCGAGGCAGAAGTACTAGCATCTGAGAGCCCTAGTGAACCCATGCAGCTGGGACAGACTCGGGTGAGCATGCGGGAGAGAGAACGACGACACTGTGAACATTGTTGTTTCTACTGCGGTGAGAAGGGCCACTTTGTGCAACAATGCCCTCTCAAACAGTGCTCTACCCGAGGGGAAACCAAAACTGCCAAACAACCTCAGTCAGGGGTGAATTTAGAACCCATTGCCCAGTATTCAGTTCAGTCTGCATTTGTATTACCAGTGATATTAGAATACTCAGGTGTTTCCTATATTTTAGAGGCGCTGATCGACTCTGGAGTGGCGGGGAACTTCATTGACCAAGAGACCATACTCCAATATAACATCCCCGTTCATCCTCTCAGCACCCCCCGCCGTGTCCAAGCCATTGATGGAGCCCCCATTGGAGATGGTTTACTCACCCACTGCACCGAACCTATTAACCTCCGCACCAGCGCTCTTCATCAGGAGAAAATTACGTTCCATGTCATTGTGACGGCCCGGCATCCAGTGGTTCTCAGTCTTCCTTGGCTTGAACATCACAACCCACAAATTTCATGGAATCAAAGGGAGATCACTCGCTGGTCAGCTCACTGCATCAATCACTGTCTCCAAGTCCCTGTGATCTCCTTAGCATCCACATCCATTGAGAGCCCTGACAAGGTGGACAACGTTCTGATCCCCAGTGTTTACCACGACCTCATTGAAGTATTCAGTAAGAAGTTTGGCTAGTGGACTACCTCCTCATCGAGATTACGACTGTGCAATCGATTTGCTTCCAGGCACTACACCACCACGAGGGAGAGTCTATCCGTTAACAGTAACTGAACAAAAAGCCATGGAGGAGTACATTCAGGAAGCATTGCACCAAGGTTATATACGACCATCTACTGCTCCAGCATCCGCAGGGTTTTTCTTCGTAGAGAAGCAGGGAGGAGGTTTACGACCATGCATCGACTACCGAGGACTAAACCGGTGTTGCGTCAAGTACCGTTACCCACTACCTCTAGTACCAGCCGCTCTGAAACAATTACACACTGCCACCATCTTCACGAAACTGGACTTACGCAGTGCATACAACTCGGTCCGGATTCGAGAAGGAGATGAATGGAAGACTGGGTTCAGCACAACTTCAGGTCACTATGAGTATCAGGTCATGCCGTATGGGCTTTCTAACGATCCCTCTGTCTTCCAATGTCTAATTAACGACATGTTACGTGACATGTTGGGACGCCATGTGATCGCCTACATAGACGACATTCTAATATATTCTAACTCCCGGGAGGAACATGTTCACCACGTCCGCCAAGTTCTACAACGACTGCTCCGTCATCAGTTATATGTTAAAGCTGAGAAATGCGAATTTCATAGAACCACCATTGCATTTCTGGGATACGTCATCAGCCCTGAGGGGATCTCCATGGACCAAGAAAAGGTCCAGGCAGTAGTAAACTGGCCCATACCCAGGACGATCAAGGAACTACAGAGGTTTCTGGGGTTTGCAAACTTCTACAGAAGGTTTATTAGAAATTTCAGTGCCATCGCCAACCCCCTCACGTCCCTGCTAAAGGGGAAACCCAAACGTCTATCATGGAATCCAACCGCCCAAACCGCCTACGACAAGCTCAAGAAAGCCTTCACTACTGCACCCATCATCAAACATCCGGACCCATCCAGACCGTTTATAGTGGAGGTGGACGCGTCAGAGACCGGGGTAGGAGCCATTTTATCCCAGAGATTCGGAGAGAAGCCAAAGCTCCATCCGGTGGCATTCTTCTCGCGAAAGCTTTCCCCTGCTGAGAGAAACTACAATGTGGGAAATTGTGAACTCTTGGCAATTAAGTTAGTGCTGGAGGAGTGGAGACACTGGTTAGAGGGGGCTACACATCCCTTTGTCATCTTCACAGACCATAAGAACCTGGAGTACCTTCGCACTGCAAAGTGACTCACACCCCGCCAGGCCCGATGGGCCCTGTTCTTCACCAGGTTTCACTTCACGTTATCCTACAGACCAGGGTCCAAGAACATAAAAGCTGATGCCCTGTCTCGTCTCGACCACACAGAACGTGTCAACGAGCATGAGGAGTATATCATCCATCCTTCATGTATTATCAATGCGCTAGAGTGGGATCTGGACCAGGAAATAGAGGAGATTCCCCAGTCACAAGTACCCGTAAAGTGTCCCCCGAACAATCTATTTGTACCCGAAGAGTACCGCCAAGAACTCATCATCTGGGCGCACACGGTACTCGGTACAGGGCATCCAGGGGCACAGCGCACACACCATCTCCTAAAAGAGAAGTACTGGTGGTCCAATATGGAGGGAGATATACACAAGGTGGTGGCATCCTGTTCATCTTGCGCACAGAATAAGGTACCTCGGACCCTCCCAGCTGGGAGGCTCAAGCCCCTACCCATACCCAAACGCCCATGGTCACACATATCCGTAGACTTCGTAATGGATTTGCCAAGATCCCAAGGAAATACCACAGTTCTAGTCACAGTGGACCGGTTTTCCAAATCCGTACGTTTTATTCCATTACCTGCTCTCCCCACCGCCTTCGTGACAGCCGGACTTCTATTCCAGCATGTTTTTAGATATTTCGGCATTCCGGAGGAGATTGTCAGTGACAGGGGCCCGCAGTTTACTTCCAGAGTGTGGTCCAGCTTCATAACTAAGATGGGAGTAACAGTGAATCTCACCTCCGTATATCACTCACAAGCCAATGGACAAGTTGAACGAATCAATCAGGAACTAGGGCGATTCCTCCGTACTTTCTGTGCCAATAACCCAGAGGATTGGAGGAAGTTTCTTCCATGGGCCGAGTACGCCCAGAACTCACTACGTCATTCGGCTACCAATACCACTCCTTTCCAGTGCGTACTAGGTTACCAACCTCCACTGTTCCCGTGGAACGCGACTCCCACCGCAGCTCCTGCCGTTGACCAATGGTTTGAATGTAGCGAGCATGTCTGGGCTGACACCCACCGACGCCTGAAAGAGACCACAGATACATACAAGCGCAAAGCAGATTGCCACCGCAAAGAACACCCTAATTACCAACCAGGCGATAGGGTGTGGTTGTCCACCAAGAACTTAAGACAAGCTCATAGCTGTAAAAAAAACTAACACCAAGATACACTGGACCATTCAAGATCCTCAAGCGAGTCAATGAAGTCACTTACCATCTGGAACTGCCACGACACAGCCGCATCTCCCCCTCATTCCACGTATCACATCTCAAACCTGTTATCAACGGTCCATTAGCCACACAAGTACCATCTGAAACTCCTCCGACCCCTCTGGAAATTGATGGACAACCGGCTTACTGTGTCAAGAACTACCTCAAATCTAGACATAGGAGAGGCAAGCTGGAGTATTTGGTCGAGTGGGAGGGTTATGGACCTGAGGAACAATGCTGGGTTCCCAAGCAGGACATACTGGATCCACAGCTTACTAAAGACTTTCACTCAACTTATCCTGATCTCCCTGGTCCACGACCCCGGGGGAGGCCAAGAAAGAACTCGGCTCCCGGAGTGAGCCCTTGGGGGGGGGGGGGGGGGGGGGGGGGGGGGGGGTTTCTGTCATAGCTCAGTCACATCAGAACTCAAATTCCCAAGATGCAACACTCACTGTTCATGCACGCATGCACTCACCATCCCCGGAGTTCTGATCAGACACACCTGGCACTAATCACACACACACTCTCACCGCTAGTACTTAGGGATGTCATTCACCCAGAATCTATGCGAAGTATACGTTCAGTCAACTCGTTTCTCTGCGTTACCAAGCCGTTCTAGTTAGTTTGCCTTCTCGTGATCCTTGACCCTTGTTTCCGGTTTTGACTACGCTCTCTGCCTGACTCCATTTGTGTTGTTCGTCCGATCGCTTGACCTTTTGCCTGTCTTATGACTATGTTTCTTGTACTTCCCGATACGACGCTCTACACCTGCTACCCGCTCCTGCTTCCGTGCCGATTCGAGGTTTGTGACATTCATAATAGAGCGAATGTTAGGCCCAACAGTTTCCACAGTTTAAGAAAGCATGTAGGAATGAGGAGAAGTAGTAGGCTTTAAATTACCAATAATTTTGTAAAGTGAGCAGAGACTCCCTCCAAGCAACTTCACAAAATTAGGCAATATAGTGTGCAATGTAACATTTGCAGCCTTTATAACAAATTAGTTAAGAAAGTTTTCACATTTTCAAGTTTTGTTGGTGAATACAGATCTGGAAAAACAGAAGCAGAAGGAATGATAACAGCATTGATGGTACAAAAAAATAAACCTTGATTTGTGATAGGTTTTTTTGCAATAATTTCATATACAGATTCACTGCTTTCTGGAACTTTGTTAGAGCATTCCTAAGAATAGGAAACCTGCAATTTGTCTTTCTTCCATTTTTGTTCCACTCTCCTACAGATATTGATCTCTCTGACATCAGCAACTACCAAACAGTATCACAATTCTACTTTCTTTCTGAAATCCTCAAAAGCACTGTCTACAAAAAGCTGTCTATCTATCTCTTACAGAACAACCTGCAAGATCCTAATCAGTCTGGCTTCAAAATGTCACATTCCACAGATAATGCCCTTTTGGTCATCAGTGAAAAGCTACATGTTGCTAGATCAGCCAAACTGGTATCAGTCCTCATCTTCCTCAACCTTTCATCAGCATTTGACAAGACTCTCTTGTCCACCCTCATAAGTCTTGGAATTCACGGCACAGCATGGCAAATGCTTCCTACCTAGAAGGTCAGTCATATGATGCGACATGGATGCAATCCACATCTGCTCCATGTAGACTCTCCACTGGTATCCCACAAGGCTCAGTACTTGGTCCTCTTCTGTTCTTCCTCTATACTGGACCTGTTGGTGAGGTTATATCCTCACAGGGTTCTCATACCATTGATATGCAAATGACACTCAACTAATCCTCTCCTTCCCTCCTTTAGACACTTTCCACTCAGATCTCAGCAAGTCTGCCAGACATCTAATCAAGGAATGCAGGTCATCAACTGAAACTTAATCCCAGAAAAACTGAACTGCTGTTCATCCCAGGTGATTCATCACCATGTCAGGATCTTGCAATCTCACCTCCAGTCTCTGCATGTAACCTTGTGGTAACCATGGACAATGTCCTTTTCTTCTCACATTGCTAATCTGACACGCTCATGTCAATTTCTTCTTTACAACATAAGAAGGATTTGTCTATGTCTATCCACACAGGCCACTCAGGTGCCCGTTCTGTCCCTTGTCATTTTGAAATTAGACTACTGCTACTCTCTCCTGGCAGGTCTGCATCTGAGTGGCATGCACCCTCTGCAACTGATCCAGAATGCAGCTGCAAGACTTTTTTTTCAACCTTCCCAACCTTCTCCCACCCCACTGCTACACTCCTTCCACTGGCTTCCTTTAGCTGCTTGCATCAGATTTAAAACACTGATACTTTCCCACAAAGCAAAAAACAGACCAGCACCCACTTACCTCAAAGCGCTCATCACACCCCACACTGCAACACGCTCTGTCTGATCCTCTAGCACTGCTTGACTGATTCCACACTCTCTCAGGTTACAAGGAAGGCATGAATCAAGACTTTGCTCTGTTCTGCCACCTAGGTGGTGGAATGAGCTTCCCATAGATGCCCAAACAGCTGAGTCAATGGCAGTCTTCAAATGACATCTAAAGACCTACCTCTTCCTGAAGTACTTAGAAAAAAAATTGTACTTTAAAAAAATTGTGTTGTTTGTGTGCTTTTCTAACTATATTATCTCCCCAACAGATATTTTTTTAGACTGATGGTATTTCTTAGTTCATGACCTAGTGAACCAGTATCAGGATGTATTTATTGATAGAAACTTTAAAGTACTTCTGTAAGTTGCTCTGGATAAGGGTGTCTGCCAAATGCCATAAATGTAAATGATCAGTTAAACTGGTATTTTGTGAGGGGGATGCAGAAAATCAGTTCTTGCAACCGTCCTGCAAAATGCTGATGGCTAATTACCCTACTGTAATGACTGTTGAAAAAATGGTGAAGCCTCTCAATCTAAACTTTAAATTAGTCTAAACTTTCTATCATTTATTTTCCCATTTTTTTGTTTCTCACTTGAAAAGAATCTTTAAAAAAAAAAAAATCATCTACTTGACCAACATGGATGTGCTGACGACTATCATATTCAGGCTGCTCAACTAAACATCAATAACTTGTTAACATTCTGCAATATATTTTTCCTTTTTGTTAATTCATGAATCGTGAATGTGTGTGTGTGTGTGTGTGTGTGTGTGTGTGTGTGTGTGTGTGTGAGTGAGTGAGTGAGAGAGAGAGACTGTGTTTTGTATTAATACATGTGTATAAATAGGGAGAGAATTAGAAAGTTCCCTAGCACTCAAAAAGGCTGCTGTAATACTGTGTTACCACAACTGCTAGAAAATGGGCCAAAGTGCATGTGTCTGTGTGTGTATCCCAGGTGACAAAAGTAGTAGTCAGGGATCTGCCAAACACACTGGGTATATCGGCCAGTGTGTGTGTAAGAGAGAGAAACTAGTTATATAGGCCAGCAGTGGAAATACTTTAAGGTATAGGCATTGTCATGGATATTCCTGTAGTAACCATACCAACGCACTTCTAATATTATAGGAAGTAACAACTTCGTCATCAAATCTACTTAATTTTTATTTTAAAAAAAATATTAGAAAGTATTACAATACTTATTATTCAAAACACAATTACAGACAGGTGCCAACTTAAAGGGTCATGAAACACTAAACGACATCTGAGATTTTAACAGAGTTGTTTGTATTGCACATAAAAAAAGACAATATTAGCATCCGTTAATTAAGAGTGAGGGCCTATTGTTTTCTGTAGGATTATTAAGGCCCAAGCACGGGTGTGCGGTGTGCTAAATTGTGAACAGATATTGGATATCTTGAACAGTTTTGCCATAGCGAGGGATTAAAGTTATGAAACAGAAAGAATCTCATATCTTCTAAAAAATAAATTATACAAAATTTATTTCTATATAAAATAATACATAACATATTATTAGAAATAAACATATTGTATTCTGTTTTTTCAATTCAAGAAGTATGTGTAAGTTCTAAATAGGCAGATTAGTGCTATCTGGTTGAAAAAAAGAAAACACTAAGGATGAAACGTTTACCAGTTTCATGATAAACCACGATAAAATTCCCCGATGTAGTATTACACTTTAGTATAACGTGTCACGTTTATTTATCATAAAAACTGTGCGTGATTATCATGATTTGTAAAACTGGCGATAAATGCCGTCCACATACACCCAGCATGAGTCAGACAGTGGTGCAACATGCAACATTGTTTTTTGAGCGTGAAAACAGATGTTACAATTAAAAACTGAACATGTCTGCTCAATTCAGTATGAGCCGAATGAGTCAGAGTCACAGCACAGAACAACAGGAGTCAGATTTCATTCATCACATGACGAGAGAGAGGCAAGCTGACTGACAAGACGATGGCAGAAGATTTGGTTTACTATAAGTGAGTTTGTCATTGTACAGTTTTGCTGTTACGTTTTTCATTAAGAATTAATGAACCCACCATTCAAGCAATTGCCTCCCCGAATTGCACCTAATTCGAAAGTGTGCACCACCACACATGCATTCATAAGCAATTTAAAAGTGAGGGTTAAAAGAGGGATAAAAAGCCAATGATGTGCCAAAGCCTCCTTTCGTAGCAACTTTCTTCTGGCATGCTCTGAAGACAGGATTCCCATCTTCAATTAAGTTTCCCTCAGCATTTTTATAAAATCAAAAATATGACCACACTTCAGATTTGGTTCTCTTGGAAGTAGGGATGTCACAATACCAAAAATCTAGTAGTTGGTACCGATACCACCAAAAGTACATGATACTCGATACCAAAGTCGATACCATAAAAATAAAAAAATTAAAAATAAAATAAATTAAAAACTCTCCTGGAGGACATCCTCTTTTGGATGATACTGGCAAAGAGAGAGAGGGGTGGTGGTGGTGGTATTTTAGTTATCAAGCACTTTCTGACAATGACTAATAAAACAGTGGAGGCTACAAGTGCTAAGGTGCACTCCTAAACACTCACGCACGCATGCATGCACGCACACACACACACACACACACACACACACACTTATATTCTCTGAATACCAGCTAATTAGTTTAAATTCATTGATATGGTGGCAGGCCAAAAAGATTTATTAAAACCATTAACATTTCAATAATTATTTGTGACATTAGGCTACATTTCGGAAACATTTCGCACTACATGATGCGGAAATACTAGTTCATGCATTCGTCACCTTTAGATTAGATTACTGTAATGCCATACTGTCTGGATGTTCCAGTAGGAATATAAATAAGCTCCAATTAGTCCAGAATGCAGCTGCTAGAGTCCTAACTAGAACTAGAAGATACGACCATATCACACCGATATTATCAATACTGCATTGGCTCCCAGTAAAATCTCGCATTAATTATAAAATACTTTTATTAACCTATAAAGCACTAAATGGTCTCGCGCCACAATATCTAAGCGACCTTTTGGTTTTATATGATCCGCCACGCCTACTTAGATCAAAAGATGCAGGCTATCTGACGGTACCTCGAATAGTGAAGGCTACAGCAGGGGGAAGAGCTTTCTCTTATAGAGCCCCACAGTTATAGAACAGTCTTCCTATTAGTGTTCGGGACTCAGACACAGTCTCAGTGTTTAAGTCTAAGCTTAAAACATATTTGTTTACTCAAGCCTACCCTGACTAGATTCTGTTCTACTACTTCGCAGTCATAATTATCTTTTTTCTCCCTCTCTCCTTTCGCCGAGCCCCACACGAATTTATGGAGATACTAGAGATCCAGATCCTTTCTGCCTCTGGATGGAGCTCAAATCTTCTTTAATTCCAGACTGCTGGGACTACGGCTGCTCTTAACACCATACAGACTTCATATAAATCCATAATGAACTTTTTCACAATATCTGTTGTAACCTAGATGAGGATGGGTTCCCTTCTGAGTCGGGTTCCTCTCAAGGTTTCTTCCTCTTAAAACATCTTAGGGAGTTTTTCCTTGCCACCGTCGCCACACAGTGGCTTGCTCAGTTGGGATAAATTCACACCTTTAATATCTGTATACCATGTTGATATTTCTGTAAAGCTGCTTTGAGACAATGTCTATTGTAAAAAGCGCTATACAAATAAAATTGAATTGAATTGAATTGAATTGAATTTAGCTGACAGGACACGGGCTGAATGGTGATGCATGGTGGCCCATATGGAGGCAGTTTATAACGTTGCAATGAGTTAGCGTCATTAACAAATAACTGTCTATTGCAAACATTACATGGAGCGTAACGTTAGCTGGTTTCACGGCCACAATACTAGCTGCCTCAAACCAACATAATATAGGGCCCGTCTTTCAGGTGCTTCACCAAATTCTAGGTGTTTCCTTGCTTTGTTTGAAATGAACAATAGCATCGGTTGCACGCCGGCTTCAGAGCATCAATTATATGTTTGTTGTCATCCACCTCGAATGCGAATTATTTCCATTTTTGACTCGTACCAGCTTTCCTTTTTAGCTTTCCAGAGCTAAACTTCTGCAGTGTGCTTGTAGGCGTTCTTCTTCTTCTTTACCTCTTTTGGACCAACTAAAACACTTACAAATATTTGCTGCCCCCATCAGTCCGGAAGAATTGCAACCTCAGTACCTTCATTACCAACAGTATTTTCTGCTACTGCAGAAAAACAAGTACCGTCACGTTTTAAGAATGTTGGTACCGACTTGGTACCGAAGTATCGGTTCTCGTGACATACCTACTTGGAAGGTTAGAAAATCTCTCGAGCACTGTCACTGCCTTCTGCCATGTTCTCTAACTGAACTAAATGATCGCAGCAAGCCTAGTAACAACCATCAATCACTTTATAAATATAAAACGAAAATAAATTATTTCATTTAAATGATTTCAGTGCGTGTATCAGTACTTTTTGTACATTTTCAGCACATTTGAACAATATCATGATAATACTGATAACCATGACAGTTTTGGTCACAATGAAATTTTCATACCATTACATCTCTAGAAATGACTATAATCATAATATATACTTAGCATAACCACTAGATTGCAGTATAGGCCTATTTGTAAACAGGGTTGAGAACACTGTTTTCAGGTATAATTACCTTAGTACTTTTGCATTTGGATGTAAATTTAGACATGATTGAAGACTAATTTCTGTCACAGAATAGATTTTTTTTGTTTGTTTAAAATGTTGAATCTCCTGGCTCAACTAACTGGTAAACAGTCTGAGCATTTGATATCACTCTGCCTCTCTCTCTGTGTGTGTGTGTGTGTGTGTGTGTGTGTGTGTGTGTGTGTGTGTGTGTGTGGTGTCCGTTACACAGTTACATCAGTTTAGAGCAGAGGTTCTCAAACTTTTTACAGTGGTGTACCACCCCACTGCCCCCCCCCCCCCAACCCAGGCATTTAACATCCTTTTGCATACTCCTTCTCTCAAACTTACACTACAATCACACAATGTATTTTAAAAAACATGCACATTTAACTTTGTAAAATAACCCCCTTTAATCAAACATGTAACTTACATTCATACAACCAGTCATATATTTTGAATACAATGACACCAATTAATGAGATGGGTGTGCTTGATGTGACTTGCATAACTCTGGAATGTTTGGTTGTATCAGAGAGAGTTTGAGTCTTAAATCGTTCTCTATGCACCGTCTGTGTCTATATTTGTTCTTCTTGCTGGCAAGTGCTGAGAAGCCACATTCAAAGGTACGTCGTCGTGAATGGCATTAATGTCTTTACAGCGTGATCTGCCAAGGCAGGATACTCTGCACGCAAGGCTATACAGAAATCTGGCAGTGACTTAATGTGCAAATTAAATTTTCGAATAGCCACTTTTAGAGATTTCAATGGGGCTTTCTCGCTCAGAAATGGGCAAGTGTGCTGTGGGGGTGGCAGAGAATGGATGGCGAATCCAGTTGTTTGCATTGTCTCTCTCTGGGAAGTTCAGCTCAGAAAGGTGTTTTATGATGTCACACTTGACTCTGTCAGTAAGGGTGAGCTCATTTGCTAATAACAATTCATGTAATGATGAAAAGGCCTGTGTTTTTCTCGTTAATGCAGTTAGACCAGAGAGTCAACTTCCTAATCATGGCCTCAGTTTTGTCCTGCACGTTGAATATGGTTGTGGAAATTCCTTGTAATGCGAGGTTCATCTCATTCAGACAGGAAAAAACATCACCCAGATAGACATTATGAGAGCATCCGCTGCATCTTTCCACCATCTACCTTCAACCTAACTAACTAACTGCCATCTAACTCCACCGACCGCCATCAAACTATTATTAGTATTGTGAAGTATTGTGAGCCACTCTTCATCATGCAAGCAGTGACACAATTCAAAAGGATAGGAAAAACGTTAAGTTCGTCACTCAATTCAAATAGTCATGTTAGTACTTTTCCCATGGACAACCATCGCACGTAAGTATGGAGTAACAACGTGATGTGGTCAATGCCCACTTCATTGCACAATGCAGAAAACAAATGAGAATTTAAGGGTCTTGCTTTAACAAAGTTAACCATTCTTACAGCATTGTCCAAAACTTCCTTCAGCAGTCAGGCATTCCCTTGGTGGCCAGCGCCTCTCTGTGGATGCTGTAGTGGACCCAAGCCACACAGTGTGCAACTGCTTGCACGTGTTTTACCACTCCACTATACTTCCCTGTCATGGCTTTCACTTCATCAATACAGATGCCAACACATTTTGTCCATGAAAGTCCATGTGACGTTACAAATATATCCAAGACATTAAAAATTTCCTCCCCAGTTGCCCTGGCTTCCAACAGTCTGCAGAAGAGTACATCTTCCACAGTTGAGTCATTGTATATGTACCGGACATATCCGAGCAGTTGTGCTAAACCAGCTACATCAGTTGATTCATCAGTCTGCAAAGCATAGAATTTGCTGGCTTCTATGCGAAGCAATAGTAGTTTTAAAATGTATTCTGCCATGTCAGCGATGCGACGTGAAACTGTGTTGTCTGATGATGGAATCCTCTGAATTGTTTTTTTTTTGGCCTTTTCCACAACCCTTACATGAGTTATATCAGCCGCAGCAGGAAGAATGAAGTCCTCCACAATAGTACGGGGTTTGCCTGTCTTAGCCACCATGTAGGATGCTTCTAGACCCTTCCTATTTAGGGTTTCTGGTGCTGTTGTAAGAGCCTTACTACTCCCGAGTTGTCTTAAATGTCTTTCAAAAAACTCTCTAGGTACATTTTTCACAGCAGCATGCTTCGTTTCTAAATGTCTGCACAGTAATGCTGGTTTCATGCAGTTATGAGAGAGTACTTTTGCACATATAACACACTGTGGCTGGGGATTTTCTTCACTGCCAATGTAAAGCCCAAAGAAATATATTTCTCATCATATCTGCACCTCTTTGATGGTTTTTCTGCGAATTGCTGGTGAAGAAGAGGTGGCGTTTCGAATTCGGATACATCACTGTCTGTATCAGCGTGAACTGGGCTAGTAGCAGTGGGTACAATTACGTTTGCTGCAGACGCACTGTTAGAGGGTCCTGGGCTACTGTTGTCAGAGGACTGTGAAAGTAAAGGTGCTTGCTGTGGTTGCAGGCTGAGTTCTTTGTAGTCACTTCTCCATTTTAATGTTACAAGCTATTACTTTGCTTCATAACATAGCTGTGTGCTGGCAATAAATGACCTGCGGTAAGATGCGCACTGACGCATGACTGTTGAGTGGATGCAGTTTTGACCATGAAAGATAAGATAATTTGATTGGATGTCATGTATTTGACTTTATAACATTGCAATTTCGCTATTTGTACATTAGAGTTTATGTTTTGAGAGGTGGAATTACATGAACAGTAAATCTCAGCATTTTGCTCCCGTACCCCCTATGTCACATCGCGTACCCCAGTTTGGAAACCACTGGTTTAGAGTTTAACCCTTTCATTTCTGTGTGCTTTGGCCTGCATTAAGGGATAAGAAATTTCTTAGGCCTTGTCTTTTTCTCTTGTTTTTTTCTATAAGTTTGAATAACAAAATAAAGGCATAGAACCAGTTAATTTGTAGGGCACTGACAACATAGTTTTATATAATTAGTTTAATAATTAGGTTAATAAAAATATTTTAAAATAAATAAATAAAAGACCTTGACATAAATACTAGATTTCTGGAATTACAAAATTTTGAGCTGCAAATTAGAATTTCACACTCATTAGATACTGACCTATTCCATCCCATGACATGAAATTTATCTAAATTTAAATGATCTCATGGATGTGGCTGTTGTGGTTCGTGGTCATAGTGGCATCAGCTGGCTGCAGTAAATGCGGCATAT
Organism: Ictalurus punctatus; assembly: GCF_001660625.3. Lineage (NCBI taxonomy): Eukaryota > Metazoa > Chordata > Actinopteri > Siluriformes > Ictaluridae > Ictalurus > Ictalurus punctatus. Next base: position 12,982,215 of record NC_030435.2, read on the forward strand.
TCAAACGATTTTGACATAGTTCTTTTACATTTACCCACTTTAAATGCACATTGACCGCCATGCACAGTTGCCTTAAAGCCACCAAGGTGGCTTGGCGCCAGGGCATGGGCCCATCATCGTTGCTTGCAGCTATATTTTTAATTGTAGGATAATTGTATAATTGTATGAGAAAACTGGTTAATTTTTAGCTTTTTTCCACTATTTTCATCTTCCAGGTTTAAAATCTACATTGTGTACTATAATACTTCGATGACACATCTGTGTCTCATAATTATTCATGAGACTGCATGTTCTTATCCTATGAGAAGACGCTGTCTCTTAATTATTCATGACAGCACATGGTGCTTTCCTATGACAGATGTGTCAAACTGTAAGATCACGTAGTAGATGAGAGGCATTCATGGGTCGCAAGTGTTTGTTTCAGGGGTGTAAGATTACGAGTGTGTTGCATGGCTTTTCCCATAATGCTGCCAGGGGTAGACTCTGGCTGCGGGCAGTTGGTTGGCCATCAACTATCAATGCATCGAAATTGTTTGTGTGTAGCAAGCATTTTTCTCCGGAGAGCTACAAGAATTGGAGAAAGGTGGACTTTGGCCTTTCTCATGAAAGCAGTTTGTGTCTAGACAAAAGATGCGGTACCAAGTCCCCAGGACTTGTACATCCCTTCAAAGCAGGTATGTGTCTACATTTTAATCATAACAATTATACTTGCCTTTTGCACTAATTAACCACTTAAAGCTCCACGGCCCGCCGGCAGGTAATCGTGTTGTTAAGTTCAAAACTATGCTATGTTCACAGCTTCTGTGTGTACAAAAATACTCATGTGATCTTTGGAAAGCTAAGATTCTTCTGATTCGATTGATACAAACTATTTGAAGATACAATCACAGCAGCAGCTACAATCAATGTCTCTGTCAGACTACCAACATACAAACACAAACTTACACTCACTTATGAAGCCTCATAGTAGTCCACTGATCGAAGTAGTACACTGGCAAAGGTACCAAATGATCCAATCAAGTAAGTCCAAAACGCATTATTACATCAATAAATACCCACGGACTGTATCATTTCAAATTACCAGCAGATGTGCCTAAACTTTCACGTATTCTCCATGATAACTTCTGTTCACTTATTTTATCTTTTGACTTCAAAATGGCCGCAGAACTCTGACCTTTCGATTTACACCTCATTTGAACCAATAGGAGCTTCCATGTCCTGTTCATAACCTTCAATATCCAATGAGAGTATGTGTTGATGGGAAGTGCCTTCCCCTTTCCTTCATGAAAAGCTTGAACCTATTGCAACCAATTGTATGGATGGCTGGTTTTGGTCTTCTCTGATTAGCTAGCTACCATTCCGACACGTCTACCATCCATGCTGCCTCTGTTCCATCCATGTTTGTAGGATACATGGCATCATGGACTCTCAAATATTAACAGATATTACATGAAAACCTGACTGCCTCTGCCAGAAAGTTTCAAATGGATTTTCCATTAAAATTGGATATTCCAGCAGGACAATGATCTAAAACATACATCAAAATCAAAGCAAAAAGGGTTTACTGACCACAAAATAAAGAAGAGACTCCACCAGTGTGGACCTCAAATTTGAAGGATCTGGAGAGATTCTGAATGTAGGAATGGTCTCGGATCCCTTGCTATGTTTTCTGCAACCTCATCAGGCATTACAGCAGAAGACTTAGAGCTGTTATCATGGCAAAGGGAGGTAGCACAAAGTATTGTTGTAGTGTTAATTAAAGTTGTTTGAGTTACAATTATTTTATATGTCTTTAATAATGGTATTAGCCAACCAGATGTGGCTACGTCATTATACCGGAACTGGTTGACTGTGTTATGTTTTTAAGGCAGTATGCTCGTAGGCTCCGGTGCGGATAGTTGTTGACAAACCCATCAGCACTGGGCAAGAGCATAACTCCATTGTTGTAAGTTTGTGCTTTTAATAAGTAAGTAAAGTTCCTGCAACGGATTCTCTTTGTTGTGTGATTCTCTTCATGCCTCCAAAGACACTTATAAGCCAAGACAAAAGCACAACAAGTGGTGTCAGAAGCTGAGCGAGAAAGAAATTCATCGTCAGATTGTGAGTGTTGTGAGTCCCTGGGATATCCTCCGTGTAGTGACTTTATGATTCAATTGAAGTAATAATCACTGCAAAAACGTGATGTGAAGCAGTGTTAAAAACCAATGGGCCATGTTTATTTTTTGTGCTATCTGTAAATCCGGAGAAAAAAGAGGCACGGGGTCTCCCTTCTCCCAGTGGAGGGGGCGGCGCAGGCAGTCTGCCACGTTTCACAGATATTCCTCCACACCTGGCCCGGATGTGAGACCCAGAAGCCGTGTGCAGGGATCCAGCCATTATAATGGCTCTTTCAACTTGGGTTCAAACACTCACGCACCATCAACTACTTCAGCATCCACCAATCACCTCACAGCCCCTCGTGGTAGACCTCCAGATGGACCTAAAGCTAAACTTAATGCATATGATGGTAAAGATGACTGGGACTCCTTCATCATTCCTTTTGAGTAAAATGCTGTCATTTACAGATGGCGCACAGTGAAGAGAGTGCATAAACTCCATGATTGTCTATGGGGAGCTGTTGTCAGATATCTGTGCTCATTACTTGAACACATACGTGAAGATTACTGTCTGCTGAAAGAACAACTGGCTTTCCAATTTGGCCAAAAAGAGCCTCCCACCACAGCACTGAGACTGGGTGAACTGTGCCAGTCTAAAGAAACTATTTCTGAGTTTGCTGAGGAGGTTCACAGGCTGGTCATTTCAGCTTATCCTGGAGTTGATACTGAGCTCAGGGAGTAAATTGCTGCTGATGCTTTTCTCAAAGGGTTGCGCAACCAGAAAGTGGCATATTAGGTTATGAACCATGACCTTGTATCGCTGGATGAGGCACATCGGTTAGTTTCATCTTATGAACACAACTTCAAAGCCACACTCGAACGTGACTTTGATCAGAAGGGGAGGACACAGAGTATCCTGGGCTGATCAAAATATGGACTCTGATGAGGAGCCACAGGCCTTGCAATCACATAGAGTGCAGTCACAGGGCTACGTTACACCGGGCCAGTTGCAAACACTCATTGATAAAGTTGATAAGCTCCAATTAGCAGTAGACAGTCTACCTCCCTCTCCTGTTGCTCTCCCTCCTACCGTAAGACCCACCCAGCAGATAAATCTCAGTATGGCAGTCCAGTCAGAAAGGGGACGTGCAGCTCAGACCTCTTCAAGTCAGACAGATACAGACAGCAAAATACCAGCTGCATCAGAGCTTCTAGCGGGCCATGTTTCCAGTGTGGGGAAGAGAGACATTACAAACGAAGCTGCTCACGGTCCCCTAGTCCACCCACGAGTCCCCCTGTAAATACTGCTGCAAAAATGAAGCCCCAAAGTAACAATCGCAATTAATATGCAGGGCAGAGTCCGTCTATTGTACATGTGAGCAGAGCTGAGAGTCGAGGTCCCAGTTTAATAATCTTGGTGTCTGTTGATGGCATACCAGTTAATGCAGTTATAGACGCTGGTTCTGAGGCTACAATCATGTCTGAGGAGACATACAGCAAATTACCAGTTAAATCATCTTCAGAACATGTGTCTCCGCAATGCAGAAACTGGAAGGGAGATGTCGGCAACAGGTGGAGTGAAAGTGGAGTTCACAATTGGCACAAAAGTGTTGGAGTGGACAGTTTGCATTGCACCAATTCGTGATGCCCTGCTCCTGGGCTTAGATTTTTTTAAAAGCTGCTGATTTCACCATACATCCCTCTGGTAAAGTTTTCATGGGCTCTGAACTTATCCCATCCTATATATCTGAAGGTAAGGGGCCAGACTATGCCATTTCAAGAGTGCTGTTAGAGAGTGATTTCACTGTGCTGCCAGAGTGTGAATGTTTAGTTTGGGGTTTGGCAGACGACCCAAAACTAGAACTCCTAGCAGTTGTCAGATTTACTAGACAGTTTCGTCACTATTTGCTGGGGTCTAACTTCACACTGCAGACAGATCAAAGCAGTCTAACGTGGCTATACAGGTTGAAGCGACCAGAAGGTCAACTTGCTCGATGGCTTGAAGAACTCAGCCAGTACAACTTTTTCATCAAACATAGGCCGGGTGCACACCACTTCAACGCTGACGCACTATACCGAAGGATGCTGGATGTGGAACTTTGTGACTGTTATCAAGCAGGAAAAGAGCTTGATAGCTTACCATGCAAGGGCTGTCCTTTCTGTCGAAAGCTCCACCACCAATGGGCCAGATTTGAAGAAGATGTTGATGTTATCCCCTTGGCAATAAGACATACATGCTCTCTTGATGATCAGAATGAGGGTAGCTGCACTGACATTCCCAGTCATGTTAATGCAGTAGGTGATTACAATCCAGGTCCTTCCACAAACTGACTGCAACCACTGGGCCTCAATGGTCTCAGGGAAGAACAGTTGGCTGACCCAGATCTTTCACTTCTCCATAAATGGATGTCTGATGGTTCTTTGCCTGCTAAGGAAGAGGTCATGATGCAGAGACCAGCAGTTCGCAAATACTGGCTGTGTTGGTCTCAAATGGAGATGCAAGATGGGATCCTATACTACTGTTGGGACCATGTCACAGGAGGTATGCCATCACTTGTTCCTGTTCCCCTAAAGAATGAGGTTCTCCAAGCCTGTCACAGTCCAGCACAAGCGGGTCATGCAGGGGAGGAAAAGACGCTCATGTGCCTTTTCAGGCGTTATCACTGGTATAATATGGGAAACGATGTATGCCTTTTTGTCAAAAAGTGCCCACAGTGTAGTTCCTGTAAGAAAACCAGTCCAATGGGCAGGGCCAAGCTTCGGAACTACCAGGCCGGGGGACCTATGGACCGACTCCACCTTGATGTCCTGGGACCATTCCCGGAATCTAAGTCAAGCAAAAGGTACATCCTTGTCAGAATCGACCCGTCTACCCGCTGGGTAGAGGCATTCCCTGTCCCTGAACAAGGAGCTGAGGTGACAGCAAAGAGGTTGGTGTTCGACTTCATCTCCTATTTTGGGGCTCCCCTCGAGATTCACACTGACCAAGGACGGAACTTTGAGAGTTCACTGTTCATGGAAGTTTGCCGCCTGTTACAAGTCACCAAGACCCAGACCACGCCATATCATCCAGCTTCAAACAAACAAGTGGAACGATTCAAAAGAATGCTATTGCAGATGATACGGTGTTACGTGGACCAAAGTCAGCGGAATTGGGATGAACATCTTCCATTACTTACTGTGGCGTACAGGAGCACTGTGCATTCAGCAACAGGTTTCACACCAAATCAGCTGATGCTGGGGCGAGAAGTTTTCCAGCCACATGACATCTGGCTAGGGACAGCTGAGTTTAGCAGGGAAGCTAAACGTACACCTGAGTTTGTCCAGGAACTGCAAGCTAACATTCAGCAAGCCCATCAACTGGCATGCCAGAACTTACGCTCTGCTCAGACTTGCCAGAAAAAGGTCTATGACTTATGAGCCAGAGAGAAGTCCTACCAAGTAGGTGATCTTGTTCAAGTGAAGGTCAGTGCAGGAGAAAGGGCTACAGTCCAAAACTCCAAGCCCCATGGCAAGGACCATTCGTCGTCACAGCATGTCTTGGACCAGTGCCCTACCGAGTCAGGGACAGATGAAGTGAGAAAGTGCTGCATCATGATCGCTTACAACCCAATCTAAGTGACCACACACCTGCCTGGATGCAGCGTCTGTGACAGAAATACACTTGCACCGAGGAAGACACACATACATGCATGTGTGTGTATATATATATATATATATAATGGTTATTCTTGATTAAACAATAAAAGAACTTTATTTAATAGCATAACGAACTTATAGCATTGAGTATTCGCAGTACAAAGGGAAACATTTATGGATTGCACATTCTATCAGCTTATGTGCCGTGACCTCAGTTAGCTACAAAACATATTTGCCCAAAGCACTTCAAAAACAAAGCTACGTTTCATACAGAAGGCGTATTTACAATAAACATTAACTGCAGAACATAATCAAGAAAAAAATCATCTTACCTAAGACAAAATATTCCACAAAGCTGTAATGTCAGTATCATCCTACTCTTCCCGGTGTCCCTTACGTATCCACGAGTGCACAAATGGCTCAGGATTGAACTTTGTAAGCAGTGGACCCACAATATTCAAAATCATCAGAGACGAGATAGTGGGGATGAGAAGGGATTCACGCTGTGAGCTACAAATGAGATTGATTTTGGAGAAATCCCGCTCGCACTCCACATGGTATTCACAGTAGCCATTAACTGCCTCAGTCCTTCTGGAACTTTTTGTCTATTTGAGTCCCTGTACGCCCTAAAAGCCCAAATGACTGTAAATGGGCTGTTCATTTTAATTCAGACAGTCAATCTCAATTTCAAAGCCATGCGCAGTTTGACAACATTTAGCCTTGTAAGCACTTCTAAAACCTTCCACAATCAGGCTAGCATTATCACTGCTAGTCGTGGGAACAGTCACCAAACTGCTTCATCAGTGCCTGCTGCTGCTCACTCTCTTGGACTCTTACCTTTTTAGCATTTTGTTTGTGTTCTTTAAAAATGCTGGTAATGATAACTGCTTTCTTTTCACCATGATAAGCTCTACAACGCATGCTACAGGACTGTAGTGACAGTCACTTTGTGACAACGAATTCAGGTGAACTTTGTACTTGAAATTATTACGTTATGTAAAAGAGGCTACTGATTGGCTATTAGCAATATTTGAGCATTTCTACTTCCGTTTTTACTTTTGGAGAATTAAAAACTAAAACTATTTGTTTTTATAATATTGCTACGGGAGACTGTACATCCAGCTGCAGAGGTGCAGGATCCACATAAAAAGGTGCTGGAACGCAGTTGTGCTATATTTTAGAGGCTCAAATTAAGCCCTGGTTATTTCTATAGAGAGTATAAGTCTACTAGAATTATTATTATTTAACTGATAACTATTATCTACAATTATCGTTATGGCCAATTTTATATCTATAATCCTGAATATGAGGATTGGTAAAATAAATAAGATTTGCTCAAGGTAACACTAAGATTAGACCATGATAAAGTTAATGAATGCTGCAAACTAATGAGTAAGAGCTGAGGCTATCATGGGCACAAACTGAAACTCAACAGTTGAAGATTGGAAAAGACCAGGTGATTTGTTTTCTAATCTTCAATTGTCCACTTTGTTTCCATGATAGCCTCAGATTCTTGCTCTTGGCTGGCAGGAGTGGAAACTAATATGGTTTTCTGCTGCTGTAGTGCATTCTCTTCAAGGTTCAATAATTTATGCATGCTGAGATGTTTTTCTGCTCACCACAGTTGTAAAGAGTGATTATACGAGTTTCTATATATTTCCTGGCAGCTCGAACCAATCTGGCCATTTTCCTCTGACCTCTCTTATCAATAAGGCATTTCCACACACAAAACTGTCATTCACTCAATGGTTTTTGTTTTTTGTTGCGTGTGAAAATCCCAGGAGATCAGCAGTTTCTGAAATACTCAAACCAGCCCATCTGGTACCAACAACCATGCCATGATCATAGTGACAGAGATTCTGACGTTTGATGTGAGCATTAACTGAAGCTCTTGACTGCATAATTTTTTGCATTGCACAGCTGTCACATGATTGGGTGATTAGATAACTGTATAAATGTACAGGTGTACCTAATAAAGTATAGGGTGATTGTATATGCTAATTATAGGTATCATAAATATTACAGGTTTTTGGTTTTGTTTGTTTTTTGTTTTGTTTTTAAAAGGTTGTGGTTAAGAATAGATCAGATGCCCACAACACAGAACACAGAAGGAAGGTGGGTTTTGTTTGCTATGTTGAATACAATTAAATACAATTAATACAATTAATATTTACTGTTTCCTATAGCCTGTCTTCATGTAACTTGCCAAAACATAATTTGGTTTTAAATAAAACGGTTGTTATACAGCACATCTCAAAAACTTTTGTATCATCATCTACAGTCCTTAATGTCCTACTTGTACACACAAACACAGCATTAGTCTAGGTGGCTAGTTAGCTAGCTAATGTAAATATATAGTTTAAATTACCTCACAATACGTTTAAGACAAACTTCTATTGTCACAGTATGATCAGAAGTCTAGACATATCACTTATTCAGAAAATGTTCTGTTTGGTATGGTGTCTACTCTAGTTTTAGTTTACGATTATTATGGTGAACTTCTTTTAACTTTTCAATACATTTTGCTTTTAAACTTGTTTTTAGGGGCTAACTTGTAGGGTAAGTTTGTGAAAAGGAATACAAAAATAAAAGCTAATATGCCTATAAATGCATGAGCATGCACACATGAACTGATATAACACTGGATTTAATAGCAGCTGGGCTTTGTGTACACACTTTGGGAAAGTTCGTTTACTGCCATATCTGCATAAATCTCACAGTCTGTTCTAATTTATAATGAAATGCCAAGATGTAAATTTAGAATCTTAATTATGCACCAAAAAGAGTGTGGGCATTTTTAAAATTAATGCAAGATGGGCCTCACTTTTCACAATAAAAGACTGTGGATATGTTGCACCATGTGGCCAACCATCACACCAAAAATGGAAGCTTGTAGCCATTATCATGACTCACGTTCAATCGGCAATGTGTTCACTTGTTTCAGAATATGTTAACTAAATATGGAAGCTTGCTAAAGCAGTGTGCATTAAAATGGCAAAGTGTGTGTATTTTTTTTTGTCTAATTAGTAGGGCAAATGTATCTCTTGTCTCCATTTATCTTTATTGGGAAATTCCTACCACCACCAGCACAATGAAAATAGCTGAGTCTTAAAATCCATCCAGCCATACAGCATTGAACAGTCATGAATGGAAAAATGGAAAAAATTGAAAAATTGGGGGGGGAAAAAGAAAGAATTAAAAAGAATAAATAATTTTTTTTTAAAGAATAAAAATTAAGAAAATATTTGTATCAGCATGTCTGGGTTTCTCATCTTGCATGACTCTATACTGGTAAATCAAATCAAAAGAAAAAGAATAGAAAAATATCAAAAGGCTCAGAATCTGTCTTTTTATTTCTTGACTGGCAGGGATGAATTGGTGTTGGAGGTGTTGATTAATTTTCTATAACAGCACGGCTATTATATTTGTTCCAGCTGTATGCCAAATCACAGATACACCGATCAGCTATAACATTCAAACCACCAGCCTAATATTGTGTAGGTCCCCATTGTGATGCCAAAACAGCTCTGACCTGTTGAGGCATGGACTCCACAAGACCTCTGAAGGTGTGCTGTGGTATCTGTCACCAAGATGTTAGCAACAAATCCTTTAAGTCCTGTAAATTGCAAGGTGGGGCCTCCATGGATCACACTTGTTAATCCAGTATATCCCACAGATGCACAATTGAATTGAGATCTGTGGAATTTGGAGGACAAATCAACACCTTGAACTCTGTCATGTTCCCCAAACTATTCCTGAACAATTATTTTCGCAGTGTGGCATTGCACATTATCCTGCTGAAAGAGGCCTCTGCCGTTAGGGAATACCGCTGCCATGAAGGGTATACTTGGTCTTCAGTAATGTTTAGGTAGGTGATCCATGTCAAAGTTACATCCACATGTATGCAGGACCAAAGGTTTTTCAGCAGAACATTGCCTAGAGCATCACACTTCCTCCGCCGTTTTGTCTTCTTCCAATAGTGCATCCTGGTGCCATCTCTTCCCCATGTAAATCACACACACACACACACACACACACACACACACACACCTGCCAACCACATAATGAAAAAGAAAGTGTGATTCATCAGATCAGGCCACCTTCTTCCATTGGTCCATGGTCCAGTTCTGATGCACACATGCCTATTGTAGATGCTTTCAGTGATGGACAGGGATCAGCATGGGCAATCTGACTGGTCTGCAGCTACTTTTGGTAGGTACTAACCACTGCATACCAGGAACACCCCACAAGACCTGCCGTTTTGGTGATGGTCTGTTCCATCTACTACAAGAACACTACTGGGTGTTCTTATTTTTAGCTAATCCTGGTTGCCATGGTTTCACTGATGGGGCAAGCTAGTCCGAGAGGAGATCTACTCAACTAGGGGTTCTTCCTAGTTCAGAAGGACAGCTTTCATCTAATTATAGATTTGAGAGGGCTAAACTGGTTAATAAAATGATACCAGATGCTATTTATTGCATGCAGCCACAAGACTGGATCACATCTCAGTAAGCCTATGCATATTTTCATGTTCCCATTGCTACACAACAGAGATGCTTTTTGAGGTTTGTCTTCCAAGGACTGGCAATCCAATTCAAAGTCCAACCCTTTGGCCTCTCTTCGACACCACAGGTATTATCAAAATAATGCAGATGGCCCTGTTACCTCTGATGGACAGAAGCATAAAGGATACTGCCTTATTAGGAACCTTTTGGCTCTTAAAAAGCAGACTACAAGGGACATGTCCACCTTCCTGACACACAGTATGGGGAACAGTGACCTCTGGGGAAAAAGCAGGCCATCTGTCTGAAGCTAAATTCACTGAGAATGCTAGCCACCCTGTCACCCAAACGTGTGGCAGACATTATCACACTCACATATCAAATTCAGGCAGGTGACTATATGTAACAGAGGCAGTGGTAACTCAGTGGTTAAGATATTGGACTACCAATTGGAAGCTAGGCTCAGATGTATAAATGAGATAAATATAAGTCGCTCTGGATAAGGGCATCTGCTAAATTCAATAAATGTAAATGTAACAGCACCTGTTAGGATTGTTAACAGTAGTCCCATTGGGCCCTTTCAAAGTTAAAGAAATTTCAGAAGTGGATTATCAGCCTGTGCCTAAACTGTAAATATAATAGACAGAATACAACCAAAAAAAGATGGGAAAACTAAATAGCCTTGTCCTAAGTTTGCTTTGCACACATCGGTGGCTGGATGGTTACAGAGTGACCTTGTGGTTGAACCCACTTGTTTTAATGAAAACAAGAGGAAAGACAAAAGTAGCATCAAGCCCAGAGACTGACTCACTGAGTGATGAACATTTATCACCTTGACCTACAGGTGCCCTACCTAGATATTCAACTCAAGGAGCATCTCATGGTCATTACTTGGAGTTCTGCTGTTTCAGGTAAATTATCAATGCTTGTATGGTAATGTTATTTATATCAAATACTATGCTATTTTGATACTTTGAATACATGCGCAAAAAGCTAGCCTTAGCTTGTTTGCTGTTTGTGAGTGATAGAGCTTTTCCGATTTACAGATTGCTTTAACTATTTGTACTTTATTGTTTAAGCTTTTGATCTTTTGTTCAAAGAATTCACAAAATTGCTTTGCTCTCATGGATATCACACAATTGCAAACAAAACACTTGTTTATCCAATATTTGTTAAATATACGTGTGTCACAATTATTGGCACTCTTTTAATCAATACTTTGTGCTACCTCCCTTTGCCAAGATAACAGCTCAGATACGACTTCTATAATGCCTGATGAGATTGGAGAATTCATGGCAAGGGATCTGAGACCATTCCTTTATAGAGAATTTCTCCAGATCTTTCAAATTTCAAGGTCCACTTGTGGACACTCCTCTTCAGTTCACCCCACAGGTTTTCTATGAGGTTCAAGTCAGGAGACTGGAATGCCATGGCAGGACCTTGATTTTGTGGCCAGTAAACCATTTTTGTGTTGATTTTGATGCATGTTTTTGATTATTTTCCTGCTGGAAGGTCCAACCATAACCCATTTTAAGAGGCAGTCAGGTTTTCATGTAATATCTGTTGATATTGGATAGAGTCCATGATGCCATGTATCCTAACAAAATGTCCAGGTCCTCCGGCAGAAAACAAACCCAAAACATTAAAAAGCCACCAGCATATTCAACCTCTGGTGTTTCTTGCCAAAAAGCTCTATTTTGGTTTCATCTGACCATAGAACCCGATCCCATTTGAAGTTCTAATAGTGTCTGGAAAACTGAAGACGCTTGAGTTTGTTTTTGGATACGAGTAGAGGCATTCTTCTTGAAACCCTTCCAAACAACTTGTGGTGCTGTAGGTGACATCAGATTGTAGTTTTAGAGAGTTTCTGGTCCCAAGACACAACTAGTTTCTTCAATTCTCCAGCTGTGATTCTTGGAGATTTTTTGGCCACTCAAACCATCCTCTTCACAGCGTACTGAGACAATATAGAGACAATCTTCCAGGTTGATTTATAACATTTCCAGTTGACTGGAACTTCTTACACCCTGATGCGGGAAATGGGCATTTTCAATGCTTTTGCTATTTTCTTATAGCCATTTCCCATTTTGTGAAACTCAACAACCTTTTGCCGTATATCACACATCACATATTCCTTGGTCTTGGTAAATGGTCTGCGCTTATACAGTGCTTTTTTCCAAAGCACATTACAAAGTCTCATTCACCCATTCACACACACACACTCACACCAATGGTAGCAGAGGTGCCATGCAAGGTGAGAGCAACTTGGGGTTCACTGTCTTTCCCAAAGACACTTCGGCATGTAGAGTCATGTGGGCCAGGAATCGACCCGCCAACCCTATGATTAGTGGACAACCCGCGCTACCACCTAAGCCACAGCCGCCCAATGGTCTTATCCATTGTTATGAATGACTAAGGGAATTTGGCCTATGTGTTATCACATATTTATACCCCTGTGACACAGGAAGTCATGGTTGAACAATTTCCTGTTCCTAGTCACCCAGGTGTACTAAAAATTTTTTTAAATATCCTTCAGATATATATATATTTGAAGTATACAAATACATATTTGTGACCTTCTTCAAATATATTTTTCTCGTATGAATTCGTAGGAGTGTCAATAAATGCGTATTTGACGAAAAAAAATTTTGATAAAAGTGCATTGTGTTTGCGATTGTTTGATATCCATAATATCAGAGTATATTTGTGAATTTTTTAAGGTTAAACAAAAACTATTTTTATATATATATATATATATATATATATATATATATATATATATATATATATATATATACATACATACACACACACACACACACAATAATACTGTTGTACAAAACAGAATGTTGAGCTTTCCAGAAAAACTTGACCCCACACCCTGTACTCTATTAGCCCAGGTTTCCAATATTGGCAGTTTTGCAGGTTGAAGTTGATGTAGATGAATTCAGTGCAAAGTATAATCAGAGGCGATTGATACAAAATTAACCACTACAGGAGATAAATCCCTTTTTGCTTTCCATATGCTCATCCAATCAAGTGTATGGACTGTTTCACGAGGAGATTTTAATTGCATCTGGTGTAACTGCAGCTTAAAACAGTTTGCTCACCTATGTGACAGGCTTAAAGTATTTTATGTACCCAAATAGAATGTCAAAAACGCTGGCTCTGTTTTTTTGGGGGGTTACACAATACTAATGTACTAAATGTATCTTTCTACTAGAACTTACTAGAATTTCTGGAATGTGTTTCACAGTGCAGACTCACTCTCACAAACACACAAGAGGACTCAAATACACACTCAAATACAGACACTGCAGAAACTGAATAAAGAACCTTCAGAAACTACATAAGGAAAATCTGAGTTAAACAAGTGCCATTTTATAACAGCTAAGAGTGAAAGGCTCCAGTTAGGCTCAGAGACTGTATCCAACTTGCATTCAAAGTTCAGTAACATGAATTTCTCTTACTGTGAATAGGTATATTCAAAGGAAATGCTGCTCATGATGCTAACAATGCAAAAGTAAGTCAAAAGTATGTTAAATCTACCTAATAATAAAGCCTACAATCCAGTGTTAACTTGTTTCATGTCTATTCTGTAGTTGCACTTTTTCTCTCTCACTTCTAACAGTTTTCTCTGCTCAAATTTAAGGTTTCTGCATAATTCTGTTTTAATGCCAGAAAGGCCCTAAATAAGTCTTGTTCTAACAGCAGACAAGACTGAAAACAGAACTGACAACAGCATCAGATGCATGCGTGTCTTCACATATTACATAGTATACACATATATTGCACACTAACAGATACACACATACTCAAAGAAACATTACACACATTAGCAGATCCTCACACATAGTCAACGGATTTAAACAGTATAGAGGAAGAGAGTGCATGTTTCCTGTACAAAAAATACACCAAAGCTTCCATCACAGCTCTTATATTTAGTGTAAGTCCTGGAAGAGTTAAGCAGTGTTTATTGGCTACACACCTCATTCAGGTAATTGATAAATAGCACAGGTGATAATTGTGTGTACAGTGGCGGAAATAAGTATTGAATGTGTAAACTTTTTCTTCAGTAAATATATTTCCAATGAGGCTATTCACATGTAATTTTCACGAGACATCAGTATTAACTCAAGAATTTACAACATTAAAGTCCATGAATAAAGTTATGTGTAATAAAGTGGAATGACACAGGAAAAAAGTATTGAACACGTTAAGAGAATGCAGTTCTCCAAGGCAAGGTAAGGCAAGGAACCAGCTGAAATCCCTAAGTAATTATACCTCCTATCTGTGCAAATTAATATCAGCTGGGTTAGTAAATTGATGGTCTATATAAAGGCTTTTCGTTACCAAGGTGTCACACCAGAAACATCTCAAGATGGGTAAAAGCAAAGAGTTCTCCCAAGACCTTCGCAACCTTATTGTTGCAAAAAACATATTCATGGCATCGGATACAGACGTATTTCAAAACTTCTGAATCCTCCAGTAAACACCATAGGGGCCATTATCCACACGTGGAAGCAACATCACTTCGTCATCACCTGGCCACGCGCAGGAGCTCCTCGCAAGATTTCTGACCAGGGAGTCAGAAGAATAGTCAGAAGAGCAGCCCAAGAGCCAAGGACCACTCGGAAAGAGCTCCAGAAACACTTGGAGGCAGCAGGTACCATCGTCACAGAGAAAATTATAGGCAATGCACTCCACTGCTCACGCTCACCCCGCAAGACTCCATTACTAAAGAAGAGGCATGTCGAAGCTCGTTTAAAGTTTGCTACAACTCATTTGGACAAGCCTATGAAATACTGGGAGAGTGTAGTCTGCTCAGACAAGAGCAAAATTGAACTTTTTGGCTGTCATACTACACACCATGTTTGGAGAAGAAATGGTACTGCACATCACACTTAAAACACTATACCAACAGTGAAGTTTGGAGGTGGAAGCATCGTGGTGTGGGGCTGTTTTCATCGCATGGTACTGGCAGACTTCATATAATTGAAGGAACGATGAATGGAGCCCTTTACCGGAAGATTCCTGAGAAGAATCTGCTGCCATCCACCAGGATGATGAAGATGAGACGTGAGTGGACCTTCCAACATGACAACGATCCAAAGCATACAGCAAAGGAAACTCTCAGAGAAAAAGCATTAGAATGGCCCAGTCAATCACCTGACTTAAATCCAATTGAACAAGATTTAAAGACAATATGTTTAAAAGAATGAGCCAAAATCACACCTGAATACTGCAGCCGATTAATTTCTTCCTACCAGAAGTGCCTTGAAGTTGTCATTACAAACAAAGGCTTCTCCACTAAGTATTAAATTAATTTCAGTGCAATACTTTTTTCCTGTGTCATTTCGGTTTATTACACATAACTTCATTTATGGACTTTAATGTTTGGATTTCTTTATATGCTTGGATTTCTTGAGTTAATACCAAACTATTGTGAAAATTTCATGTGAATAGCCTCATTGGAAATATATTACTGAAAAAAAATGATGACGCGTTCAATACTTAATTTCCCCCACTGTATGTGTTATAGAGGAATAAAAACAAAACTGTTTTCTATTCATGGTGACTGACTCTAAACAAGTAATTATGCATATGACATTCTGATTGCGTAATGAGGATCATTCAATGTTTAAATAAACTAAAATAGAGGCTATTCCCAGATTGATGTCAAATTGTGAATATTTTTCTAAACAAATTCTCATTGCAATTCATACTGCCCTACAAATGTAGAGGTCAATAATTGTTCATGAAGTGATACAAGTGAAAAATGACTTCAAAGTTTAGTTCATGTCAAGCCAAACAAGTAGTAGCTAAATTGAAAAATAATCACATTGAAATGCAAATCACTGTAAATGTTTAGCAAATTTTTTTGGAGATGTACCACATATGATTTGCACTGGTCATCAACCGCTAAATTAATTGGGAATACAATTTGCAGAGGGTTGTTGATTGTCATTTTTATTATTATCACTCAAAGATAACTCTGAGACAGAAACATGGTTATTATATAGCCTCGAGCAAGATTAAATTCCATTTCTGTTCTGTATTATTATACCTACTCTTTCTCAACTGTCTGTCTCGCTCACATTCCTTCTCAACAAGGCAGATGACTCATACTGCTCCCTCAAGCATGCACTGTGATCTGGTAACCATGGAAACCTGCTGTTATGGAAACCTCTCTCTCTCTCGCTCTCTCTCTCTCTCTCTCAAAAAAAAAAAGTCAATGCAGATCAGTCTTCCAAACATCCACAAAACATGGACAGACACACACAAGTACTGCAATTATAAAACTTCATGAGTTTCATGCAACACCTCATGTCAAGCTAACATTAATAAGTTCAATATAGCAGCACAGCGGTGCAGCCACACATACAGCTAGATGATTAAATATATGTTATTTTCTGCACCGGTGATTTAATTTATACTCCACTATTTAACGTGATTAATTCTATACTACACTATTCCGCACATTTTTTAAAAACCATATTAATGTAACTGAATCTACACTATTTTCCATGTGATTATAACTATACTACACTATATGGTACAGGTGATTGAATCTATAATAGATGATTTCCCACAGGTAATAGCTCAGGGAAAAAACTGTACAATGTGTGAAGGAAAGATGAAGTGTTCTGAAAGCAAAAGATTAAACATTCTACAAGACCCCCAAAGGAGCTATGTTTTATGCTATCGGTAACACCAGAGAGCAAAAGGAGTGAATAAAAACACCTCATTGATATTCTGGTCAGCACTGCCAGTGCTTGATACTATAAACTTTATGTAACAGGGAAATGGTACAGATTGCTGTGCCCTTGCTGACCCTACCACTCCTCGTAACACATGGCACACACGGTGACTGACTTACATACACTAATCCATTCCCATCACACAGTGGACACTTTGGCACAAACACTCCATCTAATGCTCAGTAAAACACACAAGCAATCAAACATTCTCTAGCACTCTCCATCGGACTGCCATAAACACGCTGTTATATACACAGGCACACAAGCGCTCTAAAGTTCTACTAACTGAATGGAACAAATAATATTTAACATAATAACATAATGTCCCAATAAAATTGGGACATTTCACTGTTTGATCACTCCATTTAACTGTGTTCCCTACATACATTTCCAAATCTAGCAATAGTTCATTACATAGAAACTGTTACTACACTTAGTATGGGCTGTCAGTTAGTCCAGCTCTGTCCAGCTGTGGCTTCCTTGGGAACTACAGTGATGCTTGAAAGTTTGTGAACCCTTTAGAATTTTCTATATCTGCATAAACATGACAAAACTTCATCAAATTTTCACACACAACCTAAAAGTAGACAAAGAGAACCCAATTAAACAAATGAGGCAATAATACTGTACTTGGTAATTTATTTATTTAGGAAAATTATCCAATATCACTCATGCATATCAATATCATATGTGAGTTGCTTTCAGTATGTGGTGTGACCCCCTTGTGCAGCAATAACTGCAACTAAACATTTCTGGTACCTGTTGATCAATCCTGCACATTGGCTTGAAGGAATTTTAGTCCATTCCTGAGTAAAGAACAGTTTTAACTCTGGGATGTTGGTGGGTTTTCTCACATGAGCTGCTTGCTTCAGGTCCTTCCAAAACTTTTCTATTGGATTTAGGTCAGGACTTTGACTTGGCCATTCCAAAACAACTTTTACAAACTTTTAACAAAGTTTAGCTCCAACTTCCAAACTTACCTGCCTGTAATTTTCTAGTAATCCTGAAAACCTTGGTTAGCTTGTTCAGGTGTATTTGATTAGGGTAGGAGCTAAACTCTGCAAGACAGTGGACCTTAAGGGCCAGATTTGAAGAACCCTGATCTATCATGTTGGTACAGGTGTACAGTTGGTATGCATGAATAGATTTGATAGAAATATGGATTTACAGTGTTCAGTTTCGGTGTTTTACAAATGAACAGTGTCACAAACAGAGCTGTGGTGTTATTTCTCATGTGATAAAAGCAGTAAGTGACTTCTGACTTATTGCTTTCATCACAGGAGTGACTACAGCTAAGAAATCAATTGATTAATAAAATACCACTCAAAATTCATAAATTGAATTTTTACACACAATAAAAATAGATTATTTGATGTTAAATGCCTGTCATCTCCATCACAGGGTTATTCTATTAATAACTATTAAGAATGAGACAGCATGTTTGGTTCAATGGTGGTGAGTGACCCAAATAAAATGTGGTAGTACATTAATCTTACTGAAAACACAGTTAGTTGGAAATTGGACAATGGTACATTTCAAATGAAGTCACAAGACTGGTCTGTAATATTTCTAGCTCCACCCATATGTCATTGTTAAACACATTTGGTACTGTTCCTTGGGACCTTAGGAGAAAAATTTGGTACTTTGATAGGTCACTTCACAAAAAAAACAAAGTTAAAATGTGGGAACAGGAATTTATTGTTCTACACTTGCCTGGTAGAAAAGCACTATTTGGTAATGATACCCCACCCCTCTCTCTCCCTCCCTCCAATTGTGCCAAAGGATTGTGCCAAAATTGTTCTCAAATTTCAGTATAAAGAATAATGATTCAGATGAAAACTCTCTCTCTATCCAATATTTAAACCATTTATTCATCCAGCCAGCCAGAATGACAGCTCGGACATTTCTTGACCACTGTCTCTCTTTCCGTGTGTTGAAAGTCTGGTCAAAGCTCCTCTCACCTATGGGTAGTGGTCTTAATGTGTCTAAAGACACTAAAAGTGTCTTTCTGATTTAACCTATTCAACCAGAGGGACAGAGTGTGTGAGAGACAAAGAGAAAGAAAGATACAAAAAGTGAGAGCGAAAATAAATTCTTGAAAGGTTGGTTATCTGGCTGAGGGTAACTGAGCTGGTATGAGGAATACAAACAAACAAAACTGAGTGCAGCAGTGTGTGTGTGTTAATCATTTGTTTACTGGTGAAGTGCATTAAGTACCTGCATCACAGGAGAGAGAACACTTTCACTCCACAGAGAACACACACAGACACTCACAGGCTGGAGAATGTGGTGCTGGTGTGTCAGATATGGGGTGTCTGGGTTCTCAAACAGAAAAGTTATGGGTATCTTTCAACACCTGCTCACTCTCTTTACATACACATATTGCAGAAATCTTTCCACATTGTCATTACAAACCTGTCTGCTATAAGAAACAACTGAATGCATCACTTCTCATGTCAGATGATAATACAGCTGGCACTGTGTGTGTGTGTGTGTGTGTGTGTGTGTGTGTGTGTGTGTGTGTGTGTGTGTGTGTGTGTGTGCGTGCACAAGAGAAAGAGAGGGTAAGAGAGAATATGTCCGAAAAATAGCACTCTCATGTCTTCACACTCGTGGCTGATAGCGTTGATTAACATTTGCCACTGAGAGACAATGAAAACTCTCAGCTGGACCTGTATATACAGTTCATCTGCGTCAGATTCTGCAACCTAATACAAACCTGCCTCCCTTTCTCTGTCAATCTGTCCTTCTGCACCTGCACAATAATGTCTCATACACAACTGCCACTATAAGTGAGACTATGATCAGCAGGTGTAGGTGTGTGTGTGTGTCTCAAAGGAGCCCATATGGGATGGATAAGCTAATTTTCCAAAATAAAACCACTTACTAAGGTTAAAGTAAGCATATCTACATAGACTGAAAAGTGATACAGAGGTGGGGTTTGAGAAGTGTTCCAAAACCTTATAGTTGCAGCACCACCAAACAAGCTCCCAAGTAAAATTAATTCATGCATCTTCAATAATTAACCCAGCCACTGGCTCCGTGCGTGCACAGGACAAGTGCCGGTCCCAAGCCCGGATAAATGGGGATGGTTGCATCAGGAAGGGCATCCGGCAAAAAAAAAACCCTAGCCAAAAGAACATGAGAATCAACCTTAAAAACTCCATACCAGATCGGTTGAGGCCCAAGATAACAACGACCGACATTGGCACTGTTGCCCAACAGGGTGCCGACGGAAAATGTGCTACTGCTGGACGAAGAAAGAAGAAAGAAGCTTCACAGACAAAACGCAGCGACAGATGAGGGAAATGCATCAAGCTGAAGCACGAACGCTATAGGACCCATTACGCGGAACTGAAGGTTGGGTCCCTCAACGTTGGCACAATGACGGGCAAGGGGAGAGAATTGGCCGACATGGTAGAGAAGCGCAAAATTGACATTCTCTGCGTACAAGAGACTGAGTGGAAAGGCAGCAAAGCGAAAGGAATAGGCGGAGGCTACAGACTCTTTTACCATCGGTCGGATGGGAAAAGAAACGGAGTGGGCATCATCTTGGCTGAGAAGCACATAGATCGAGTCGTAAAGGTGAAGCAAGTATCAGACGGAGCAATGAGACTTAAACTCCAAGTAGAATACACGTTAGTAAACATAGTTAGCACATACGCCCCACAGGTCGGATGCAGCAAAGCAGAGAAGGAGAGTTTTTGGAGTGAACTAGAGCCCCTAGTAGAAGAAATTACGAATGAGGAAAGACTATTCTTAGGAGGCGTCCTTAACGGTCATGTGGGTGGAGGGAACTTAGGGGATGAGCAGGTCCTTGGTCGACATGGGCTGAAGATAAGAAATGACGAAGGTCAGAAAATCATAGATTTCGCAAAAAGCATGAAGCTCGCAGTGCTTAACACGTTCTTCTTCAAAAAAGAGAAACAACGTGCTACCTACTGCAGTGGAGAGAAACGCTCCCAAGTAGATTACATCCTCTGCAGTCATAGAGATTTGCCGTCAAACTGGACTACTACCACCAACATGGTTAGGCTAGCAGCAGTAAACGCCCTGGGTTACTCCAAAGGGCTGAGAAGAGAAAATAAGGAAACGTGGTGGTGGAATCCAGAAGTACAAACCAGCATACAGCGGAAGAAAGAAACGAAAAAACTATGGGAAAAAACCAAAGATGAAAGAATTTCAGAAGAGTACAAGAAAGCCAACAAAGAAGCAAAGAAAGCAGTTGCAAATGCGAAGCGAGAAGCCTACGACAAACTGTACAGATGAATAGAAGATGGAGGAGGGGAACGGGAACTGTATCATTTAGCACGCCAACGGAACCGTAGTCGGAAAGACGTTCAGATGGTGCGCGCAATCAAAGATGAAGACAGAAAGGTACTGACAAAGACTGTTGAGATCCAACAAAGATGGGAAGAATACTACAAGTAGCTACTGAATGAAAAGAACCAACATGGAAAAAGATACAAACAAGAACTGGAGAACAAAGAAGAAGTACCATCAATCAGCAAACAAGAAGTGCAAGCGGCAATGAAGAATATGAAGCCCAACAAAGCTACGGGCCTGGATGAGATCCCTATCGAAGCCTGGAGATGCTTGGGCGATATGGCAATAGGGTTTCTCACTGGGCTGTTCAATCACATATTGAACACCGAAGTAATTCCAGCAGAATGGAGAGAAAGTGTTCTAGTACCCATCTTCAAAAACAAGGAAGACGTACAGAACTGCTCCAACTATTGTGGTCTGAAGCTCATCAGCCACACTATGAAACTCTGGGAGAGAATCATAGAAGATAGACTTGGCAAAACTGTCCCTGTCAAAATTGTCCCTGCAACAGTTTGGATTTGTTCCGGGCAAGAGCACCATAGAAGCTCTGTTTGCCCTGCAGTTGCTCATGGAGAAGCACTGAGAAGGGCAAAAAGAACTGCATTGTATATTCGTGGACCTGGAGAAAGCATATGATAAAGTCCCACGCGAAGAGGTTTGGCACGCCTTGCACCAGTCAAGTGTGCCAGCCAAATATGTCAGAGCAGATAAAAACATGTACGCTGACAGTACGACCAAAGTCAAAAGTGCTGTGGGAACCACAGACAGCTTTGACGTTAAGGTTGGACTCCACCAGGGGATGGACAGATGGACTCCGGCAAGAATCACCATGGACGATGATGTATGCCGATGACACTGTACTATGCACGGAGAGCAAACACCAAGCTGAAACAGCACTGCAAAGCTGGAGAGCCGTGCTCGAAAAAGGGAGACTGAAAATTAACAGCAAGAAGACCAAATACATGTGCATTGGTGATCCTGAAAACCATGACTCATTGAAGTTCAATGATGGAAAAGAAATTGAACAAGCAGATAACTTTTGCTACCTTGGATCCATTGTGGAGAAAAATGGAATGACCCAACAAGAGGTCAACCACAAGATCCAAGCAGGTTGGGTCAGCTGGAGAAGAACTACTGGAGTCATGTGCGACAAAAGTGCGGCTAAAATGAAAGGAAGCATCTACAACAAAGTGGTGCGACCAGCCATGCTGTATGGTCTGGAAACAGTGGCTACCACAAAAAGACTTACTGCTGCTCTGGAAGTAGCAGAGATTTTTTTGTCTAGACTAGACAAAATCCGAAATGAGCAAATCAGGAAAACGGCCCAAGTCGCGCGCTTCATGGACAAAGCAAGAGAAGAGCGACTGAGATGGTTTGGGCACGTAAATAGAAGAGGGGTAGAGTATGCCAAACGAAGAATGCTCGGAATGAAAATCCCAGGAAAACGGAAGCGGGGAAGACCACTACGGAACTACATGGCCCAAATAAGCATCGACATAAAAGAGGCCAGGGTGTCGCTGGAAGACACCCACAACAGAGACATTTGGAGAAAATTGATTTGCTGTGGCAACCCCTGAACTAGGGAAAAGCCGAAATGAAAAGAGAGAGATTCATCTTCAATAATTACTTAATGTTGGTCAGAATCACACTGGATTTGGAGCCAAGAATGCTGGGTGTAAGAAAAAAAAAAAATTACACCCTAGATGGGATGCCAATCCATCACACACATGCACACACACTTTCACACACTCATTCACACCTAAGGATAAATTAACATAGATAATACACCTAACAACATGTTTTTAGGAGGTGGAAGAAATTAGTGAATCTGAAGGAAATCAACACTGACACACTGGGAGAAGATATGAAACTCCATACAGACAGAAATATTGTGAATATGAAAAATCAACATGCATAAACTTAATCAAAACTAACAACTAAACAAAAGCTAAAGATATTGAATTTGAAAGTGCGAAATTAAAAATAGATCCCAGATGTGAATTGCCATTTTTGTTTTTCTGTTGCAGAAATATTTAGTGTATTTAAATACAGTACAAATCTCCTCTTACTTCTATCACATTCATCCAGGTACCCTAACCTATTTTCCCCATTCCAAAGACTGTTGGACCAGACACAAAAATAGCTCTATAGCTGTATCTAATTAAAAATCTGCTCCTTAAACTAAAACGATTAAATATAAACTGGAAGAATTTTATTTTCTAGAATAATCCAGACATTTATTCAAGCACTCCAACACTTGCACTAACCAAAATCGAGATTTGGTAGGAAAATTATACACTTTTGTGACAACTGCAATAAACAATGCAAAATAAAAACAAACAATAAAAACAACCTTTTAAAAAAGGTTTCAATTTTACTCACCCTCATGAAACTAACAAAGTAAAGTGAAATTCCTACACTAATAAAAATTTAACTATAATAACAACATTAAATTTTCTGTGCATGTTGCTTGCTTGTTTCTACCTATTAAACAAGATGTATCTTAATTTTTAATCTGTGACAAAGTATATACTGTAGTTACTTTTAGACCAAAGCATCCATAGCCACCAACTAAATAGAACCATTAATCCTTGACATGCTCAATACTCAATCAATACTCAATATTGTATTCATTCCGTATGTTGATGTTGCTCCTCCTGAAACAGGAAGACAGGGTACATTGAAATGTTTGAGTGACTTCCACAAAACCCAAAAGACTCAACATGGACGTAGGAAGTTGGAGCTTAAAAAGCTCATGAACTAGCAACAAGCTACTTAGATAACATTAGTGATATGAGTGACCATATGTATGTCATATACAGTATCTCACAAAAGTGAGTACACCCCTCACATTTTTGTAAATATTTGATTCTATCTTTTAATGTGACAACACTGAAGAAATGGCACTTTTCTACAATGCATACTATACTTTACTATTATATACTTTTCTTGCCAGCTGTTTAGATATTAATGGATGTGTGTTTAGTTATTTTGAAGTGACCGCAAATGTACACTGTTATACAAGCTGTACACTCACTACTTTATATTGTAGCAAGGTGTCATTTCTTCAGTGTTGTCACATTAAAAGATATAATCAAATATTTACAAAAATGTGAGGGGTGTACTCACTTTTGTGAGATACTGTATGACCTCATATGCTGACCTCGGGGTTGAGATCCCCTTCCCACAAGTTGGAAGGTCAGAAGTTTCGAATTACAAGCTTTAGCTTTCAATAACCAAACTGGCTAAATAAGCAGCCAAGTTTAAATAATGCTTGTTTGCAACTATGTAGGATCTCCCACTGCCACACTGTTGTGTTCAGTGTCTTAGAGCATAGACTTCTAATCACTGCACCTTGCATTCGTACCAGGCCATGGGTTGTTTCTTACCCACCTGCAGCACAGATTTGCCTTTCCCTTAGGGCATTTAACACAGGGCAGAAAAATAAAGCAGGATCAAGAAATGGGCTTTATCTCCCTCGCACTGCATACTAAATTCCAACCATCTTTCAACACAAAAGGGGTAGTATGGAAGGGGAATTAACATGCAGGAAGCTGCACAATCACAACTACACAAACTAGATTAGATTGATTAAGGAGAAGCTAATGATATGTTGTTTGTGTATGAGTTGGCTCTTTTAGGTGGTAGGCTAATGCTTTCACTCTTGCAGTGTAATTTAATCAAAATGCCTCAGTGGAAACCTCTTTTTAACATCTGAGCTGTTTGAATGGTGTGTGTGAGACGCATGTGTTTGACTTTCAGCTGTGTATATGAGACGGTGTGAAAGGGAAGATCAGCTGTACTGGTGCTTGCTGAAGATATAGTCAGGGAATTAGGGGCAGCAACCAGCTATCAGGATAAATAGAAAGGCTCAATAACAATAAAGTAGTGAAGCTACTGTATGCACAAAATGTGTTATTTCTTAAGGTAAAATGGGATTTCATGGACCAATTTACAACAGATACAGCAAGGATGAAGAATCACTGGTCAAAAATGTCAAAGACTTTGTCCATTTAGAGGCAAAAAAATAATAATAAACTAACTACACGGGAGCCAAAATTTGACTCTTATTGGTGATCTGGACCAAATAATCTGACTCACTGAAAAGAGCAGGAATCTATACAGGCTGCTTCTATAGAGCATACTCACAGAAAAAGCCAAAGTCGTTCTGTCCCATACTCTCAAAAGGAATCTATTGAAAATCATGTCAAACACTGCATTCTGTGTGAGAGCTACTGAAGAAAGTGTCTATTGATTAAAACCCCTCAAAGCAGATATAAAGGGGGGCAGGAAAAGACTATATAGTCTAAAAGAGAAAGCAAAGAAGAAATGCTCATATATAGTGTGATTTCTATAAATAAATTAAACATTTATAGTTATCATTCCTGAAACACTTTGACTTTCTTTACACAATTCTTTAAATACGTTTTGTAGGTTAAACACCATACAGATATAGCGATATTTCATGATCCACAGATTAGCAGGAACTAAGCCACTGTCACTTTTTTGTACTTTTTACATTCATCCTGCAATCGGAGTCATAATGTAGCCACAGTCATCTGTTACCAGGAGCCAAAATAGCTAATCTGGCCATGCCTCTCTCTTTCCCCCTACAATCACAGTGAAACTAGCCAATCGAGGGTGTCTGTGAGCTCATGTAGGTGAATAGTATGGCATGGTGTGCAGTATGACAGCCAAATAGTTAAATTTTGCTCTCGTCTGACCAGACTACACTCTCCCAGTATTTCATAGGCTTGTCAAAATGAGTTGTAGCAAACTTTATACGTGCTTCAACATGCCTTTTCTTTAGTAATGGAGTCTTGCACGGTGATCGTGCATAGAGGCCATGGCAGTGCATTGCCTATTGTTTTCTCTGTGACAATGGTACCCGCTAAGGATGTCACGAGAACCAATATTTCGGTACCAAGTCAGTACCAAACTTCTTAAAATGTGACGGTACTTGTTTTTGCATCTGGCAACCTGAAGTGTCACTGAGGAAGCAGCACCCTTTGAGCTAACGCTATTACATTAATTTACATTAATTTCTTCTAATCTCTATACTTTAAAATTATTTACCTTACGTTATACAAATATAACTGACACCACGTTAAATAAAACAATCGTAACGTTGCGCTGTCGCAAATTTGATCTGTATTCTGTTTTGTTTTTTACAAAACATCCGCGACTAGCTTGTAGCCTGTAGCCCGCTAGCATCACCTACTGCTAGCCTTGTTTACGTTTCACATTTCTCACTTACCGCTGTTCTGTTTTTAAAAAACAAACAAACAAACAAACAAACAAATATGTCTGCTGTCTCTCCGGTTTTGAGTGCAGATGAAGACTCGCTTGAGCTTCACATGGTGCGGCTGGAACTGGAGGATGTGGAGAAGCAGATCCGCGGCCTACTCGACAAGCAGGCCCAGCTGCTGGAGCGACAAACTGCGCTGGAAACATCTTGTGCCTCTGCTCACATATCCAAGGTAAGCACACAGCGTGGTATTTCCACTCCCAGCCCCTCTACGCCGTGTGTTTCTCTGTGCAGGGACCGTGCACCTAGGACTTTCCCAGCCGTGGTCTCCGTCACGCCAGCGCCAACACACCTCGGGCCTTGGGTGAACCAGCGGCGAAAGGCGCGGGCTGGACCTTCTCCACCTCCGGTGTTCGAGATTCCAACCAGGAACCGCTTCGCCCCTCTCCGCCAGACCAGACCCAACACTGTGATCGTCGGGGACTCCATTGTGCGGAACGTCCGTGTAGCCTCATCTAAAGGTAAGGTGCGCACACACTGTTTTTCTGGTGCTTATGTCCTTGATGTCGCTGCGCAGGTATCCGGGATCCTGAAGAAGGACGAGCGCATTGGAGCGGTTGTGCTGCACGCGGGGACGAACGACACCAGGCTGCGGCAGACGGAGGTTCTGAAGAGGGACTTCTCCAGCCTGATCGAGACGGTACGAGGCAGATCACCTACCGCGAAGATCATCGTCTCTGGACCTCTTCCCACATACAGACGTGGAGCAGAAAAGTTCAGTAGACTTCTAGCATTAAATGATTGGTTAGTCTCTTGGTGTAATGAGCAGAATCTGGTGTTTGTAAATAACTGGAATCTGTTCTGGGAGCGTCCTAGGTTGTTTCGTCCTGATGGCCTGCAACCCAGCAGCCTTGGAGCGGAACTGCTTTCAGACAACATTTCCAAGGCGCTACACTCCAAGTGACTGCCTAACGTAAGTACATCTTCCAATAATAACATTCAGTATAATCAATGTTCAACTAAAAATCCGGCAAAGGTAATACATACTATAGAGACTGTGTCTGTTCCCCGAGCTATTCAAATATATAGAAAATCTCGGAAAGTCGATCTTCGTAACCTAATTAACATAAAATTAAATCATATTGAATGCACAGCCAGCACTTTTGATCTGAGGCTAGGACTATTAAACATTAGATCTCTTGCGTCTAAGGCTCTTATTGTTAACGACATCATTACTGATCAGGAATGTAATTTAATGTGTTTAACGGAAACTTGGATTAAACCAAACGAGTACACAGCATTAAATGAAGCCAGTCCTCCTGGATACAGTTATGTACATCAGCCTCGTTCAACTGGTAGAGGAGGAGGTGTTGGACTCATCCATAGTCAAAATCTAGTCGTCACACAAAAACCTAAGCATAAATTTAATTCTTTTGAAATTCTTTATACCAGTATAAGTTATGTAGCCACAAAAAATAAGTCAATTCCTCTAATTATTATTTACAGACCCCCAGGGCCATATACTGAATTTCTTAGTGAATTTGCAGACTTTGTCTCAAACCTGGTTGTGTCTGTAGACAAAGCATTAATCGTCGGAGACTTTAATATTCATTTTGATAACCTGGAAGACCCTCTAAGAATAGCGGTTGTGTCCATCTTAGATTCAGTAGGGATTAATCAGAACGTAATCGGGCCTACTCATAATGGTGGTCACACTCTTGACCTCATACTAACATACGGACTAAGTATAGAAAATATTATCATTTTTCCGCAGTCTGAAGTTGTCTCAGACCATTATCTTATCTCGTTCATAATACGTATTGATCATAATATTTCCACCTCGTCTCGCTACCGCGTAAAACGTGCCTACACATCAGCTACTGCACAGAGCTTCATAAATAACCTCGCAGAAACATCAATTAGATTTGGATCACCGTCAGATCACACAGAACTCGATCAGGCGACTGAAAGCTTGGAGTCAACACTCCGCTACACGCTAGATAGAGTGGCTCCACTCAAAAGGAAAATAATTAGAGAAAAAAAATTAGCACCCTGGTATAACGATCAAACGCGAACCTTAAAACAGACAACTCGACAATTAGAACGTAAATGGCGTCAAACCAAACTGGTGATATTTCAAACAGCATGGAAGGAGAGCCTACTGAAATATAGGAAATCTCTTGGCGATGCTAGAAAAATCTATTTCTCCACCTTAATAGGAGACAACAAAAACAATTCTAGATTCCTTTTCAACACAGTAGCAAAATTAACTAGGAATAAAACCACTACAGAGAGAAACACTCAATCATTACATAGCAGTGAAGATTTCATGAAATTTTTCAATGATAAGGTTGAAAATATTAGACGTGAAATACAGGCCATTAAATTAAAACTGGACAGTACTGTAATAAACCCATTACATGACAATGTAGCAATATCAGATCAATGTTTAGAGTGTTTTGCTCCGCTTAGAGAGACCGAACTCGCTACATTAATCTCTTCAGCCAATTCATCAACTTGCATACTAGATCCCGTACCTACATGTTTGTTTAAACAGATTGGTCCAGTAGTAATTGAGCCACTTCTAAATATAATCAATTCTTCCCTAAGCAGTGGCTATGTACCTAAATCACTTAAATTAGCAGTTATTAAACCCTTGATTAAAAAACCTGATCTTGACCCGTCTCAATTGTCCAACTATAGACCAATATCAAATCTCCCCTTCATCTCTAAGATTTTAGAAAAGGTTGTAGCAAAGCAGTTATGCTCGTACTTAGATAGGAATAACATTCATGAAATATATCAGTCAGGATTTAGACCTCATCATAGCACAGAGACAGCGTTAGTTAAAGTAGTAAATGACCTTCTACTGACTTACGATCAGGGTTGTGTCTCGCTGCTTGTGTTACTCGACCTTAGTGCAGCTTTTGATACTATAGATCACACTATTCTCCTTGATAGATTAGAAAATGTTGTTGGTATTAAGGGAACAGTCCTCTCCTGGCTCAGGTCTTATCTCACCGATCGTTATCAGTTCGTAGATGTAAATGGTGAATTCTCCATGCGTACTGAGGTTACTTTTGGAGTTCCACAGGGTTCTGTTTTAGGCCCACTGCTCTTTACTTTATATATGCTACCCCTAGGTCAAATTATTCGTAAACATGGAATTAGCTTCCACTGTTATGCTGATGATACACAGTTGTATGTTTCAGCAAAGCCAGAGGACAGACATAAGCTTAGTAAAGTTGAGGATTGTGTAAAGGACATTAGACATTGGATGTTAATTAACTTCCTTCTGCTTAATTCTGATAAAACAGAAATACTTTTATTAGGCCCACGTGTAGCTAGAAGTATTCTTTCTGATCACATGGTTACTCTGGATGGTCTTTCTGTTTCATCATGTGCAGCAGTTAAAGACCTTGGAGTGATTATTGACTCCAGCCTATCATTTGATGCTCATGTAGATAATATTACTAGGATAGCCTTCTTTCATCTCAGAAATATTTCTAAAATAAGAAACATATTGTCACTACATGATGCGGAAATACTAGTTCATGCATTCGTCACCTCTAGATTAGATTATTGTAATGCCATACTGTCTGGATGTTCCAGTAGGAATATAAATAAGATCCAATTAGTCCAGAATGCAGCTGCTAGAGTCCTAAGTAGAACTAGAAGATACGACCATATCACACCGGCATTATCAATACTGCATTGGCTCCCAGTAAAATCTCGCATTAATTATAAAATACTCTTATTAACCTATAAAGCACTAAATGGTCTCGCGCCACAATATCTAAGCGACCTTTTGGTTTTATATGATCCGCCACGCCTACTTAGATCAAAAGATGCAGGCTATCTGACGGTACCTCGAATAGTGAAGGCTACAGCAGGGGGAAGAGCTTTCTCTTATAGGGCCCCACAGTTATGGAACAGTCTTCCTATTAGTGTTCGGGACTCAGACACAGTCTCAGTGTTTAAGTCTAAGCTTAAAACGTATTTGTTTACTCAAGCCTACCCTGACTAGATTCTGTTCTACTTTCTCCCTCTCTCCTTTCGCCGAGCCCCACACGAATTTATGGAGATACTAGAGATCCAGATCCTTTCTGCCTCTGGATGGAGCTCAAATCTTCTTTAATTCCAGACTGCTGGGACTACGGCTGCTCTTAACGCCATACAGACTTCATATAAATCCATAATGAACTTTTTCACAATATCTGTTGTTACCCAGATGAGGATGGGTTCCCTTCTGAGTCGGGTTCCTCTCAAGGTTTCTTCCTCTTAAAACATCTTAGGGAGTTTTTCCTTGCCACCGTCGCCACTCAGTGGCTTGCTCATTTGGGATAAATTCACACCTTTAATATCTGTATACCGTGTTGATATTTCTGTAAAGCTGCTTTGAGACAATGTCTATTGTAAAAAGCGCTATACAAATAAAATTGAATTGAATTGAATTGAATTTTTCTGCAGTAGTGTCGGTACTGTTGGTAATGAAGTTAGGGGTTGCAATTCTTCCGGAACTGAAGGGGGCAGCAAATATGCGTAAGTGTTTTAGTCGGTCCACAGGTGGTGAAGAAGAAGAACGCCTACAAGCACACGAGAAAAACTACAGAATTTTAGTTCGTCTGACTCGTTGAGAGGAAAGGTGGCATGGAATATGGAAATACTTTGCATACGAAGCGGATGACAACAAACATATAATTCATGCTCTGAAGCTGGTGTGCAACCGATGCTATCATTCATTTCAAACAAAGCGAGGAAACACCTGGAATTTGGCAAAGCACCTGAAAGACGGTCCTATATTATGTTAATTTTGAGTGCAACTGTACATGCAATATAAATGCAGGTGTCATGAGTTCCCCTCCGCATAAAGAGCTGGAACACAGTGCACTCCGAAGCTCGAGGGCACACTTCTGGGTTCGCATACGACATTGACTTTGTTTTCTTTCTACACGTGTGTTTGTTATGGTTGATGTCATGTCTCTGCCCTTGTCATGTTATTGGTTGTCTCCTAATGTGTCTCAGGTGCTTATATTTTCCCCTTTGATTTTGTTTGGTATTGATACCCCATGTGTGTCTACCTTCGGGGCGAAGTATTGTTAGTGTCAACTAGCTAGTGTCTCTACATACCAAGCTGTTGTCTTCTTCACTTAGCGTTCATGGTTTTGATCTGATTAGCCTAGTTTATCCTGTTTGCCGTTCGCCTGTTCAGACCACTCTTTTGTCTCACGTTTTGGATTATTGTGCCTGTTTTTTAATAAAGATCTTTCCTGCAAAAGTCCCCATCATCTGCTCCTCGTTGTCCGTGACAGAATACTACGCCAACAAGATGGAGGCAGCAGTTCAGCAAGGTCACGCCGTATTCTGTTTGCCGGCATTTGATTCTGTGCACTTTCCCCAACTATTTCCTATGGGCATCCCAGCACCATTCGAAGGCTTTGAAAGCCCATTGGTAGGATTCTTTCTTCAATGCGAACCTTATTTCTCAAGCCTGGTGGATCCCAAGCCCGAAGAGAAGCAGTGGTTGGGGTTCACGCTATCCCAGTTCACCAACTCAGCACGCCAGTGGGCGGAGCTTCTAGGTACCACAGGTGTCTCCAGGCTGAGAAGTATGGCCGAGTTAGTGGGTATCTTGAAGGTGTGTTTAAAGCAGATCCTCAGTTGGATTTATAGAGCTTTTTGGGGAGAGCCAGCATGATGGCTGAAACCACGAGGCCCTTCACCACGTATTACGACAAGTTCACCACGTATTATGAGTGACCAGGCAGCGGTGGAGGTAATACAGACATGCAGGACTGAGGAATGTCGTAAAGAAGCCAACCGCCAATGTCCTACATGCTTTAAACTCGGGATACACGAATCATACTGTTACAAGGAATGATTCAAGACTAGCTGGTGTAACCACAAACGGTCCCACAAGAGAGCTTCAGAGCTCTAACCTGAGACCCAAGAGGCGGTCTCCTCTCCAGCCCAAAACTCACAATGCTCTCTCATCTCCAGAGCTCCAGCCCAAGACCCAAGAGTCGGTCTCATCTACAGAGCTCCAGCCCGAGCCCCAAGAGGAGTCTCATCTCCAGAGCTCAAGCCCGAGACGCAAGAGGCGGTCTCATCTCCAGAGCTCAAGCCCGAGACCCAAGAGGCGGCCTCACCTGCTGAGTTCCAGTTGGAGGTCAACAAGGCGACCTCTTCTCCAGATCCCCAGTCGGAGGATAACGTGGCAGCCTCCTTCACAGAACTCCAGCAAGAGACCCACAAGGTGGGTCCCTTACAGAGCTCCATCCTGAGAACCACAAGGGGGTCCCATCTGCTGAGCTCCACCATGAGGTCAACAAAGCAGCCTCCCAAACCATGTTCCTGTCCAAGGTCGACAAGATGGCCTCCCAAGCCAAGTTCCTGTCTGAGGTCGACGAGACGGCCTCTCAAGCCATGTTCCTATCTGAGGGCAACAGCTGTGCCTCCCATACCATGTTCCTCTCTGAGGTCCACATCATGACCAGCCAAGTTCTGTTCACTCCTGAGTCTGCTGACGCAGTCAACCGAGTTCGGCCTGCAGAATCGACGAAGAACGACCCGGAGCCTCACCACTCGACTGAGGACGTTGCCCAGCCTCCCTATCCAGCTGAGGATGCCGTTCAGCTGAGGACGTCTCTCTGTCTCCTGCCGCGGCTAAGAGCTCCGCTTTGATTCCCTTCTCTGCCCCAGACGTCACTAAGCCAGACTACTTTATGGACGTCACTCCACTTTCCCAACCGCTGAAGACATTGCTCTGCCTTCCAGTTCCACTGCCTTCCTGTTCCTATTCACGATTTCCCCTCTGCACAAAGCGCTGGAACACGCAGCGCACTCCGAAGCTCATTGTGTTAAACTTTTTCAATTGCTTTTGTTCGATTTGTACAATGTAAACAGCTGAAAGTCTGTAAATTTTGACAATAAACCTGATTTGCAATGGGGGTTGAATAATTTTGATTGCAACTGTACATTCAATATAATGTTTAGCGTTTTTTCAATTTTTCGTTTAGCATTCATGGTTTTGATCTTATTCTCGTCCTCGTTATCTGATTCCAGTTTTAGCCTAGTTTATCCTGTTTGCCGTTCGTCTGACCATTTGCCTGTTTAGACCACTCTCTTCTGTCTCACATTTTGGATTATTCTGCCCATTTTGTAATAAAGCTTTTTCCTGCAAAAGTACCCATCATTTCCTCCTCGTCATCCGTGACAGCATGAAATTTAAGACACCGGTTAAAATGCTAAGAATCTCTGCCTTTAAATACAGACAATGTTGGAATTAACTCTGCTTAACCTGCCATATACCAGGTTAGTTTCAGAGCATAAATTGACAGGTTATTTAATCTTGATTTCATGTAATCCTTGTATGTGGAACAAAAAAGGCTGGATTTTTTTTTTAATGTAAATCAAACTCTGCTCAATTAAAGTAAAAAATAATGAAACAATTTCTGAAACAATGAGCATGGGCAAATGCAAATATACACTAAAATTTAAAACTCATCGCTTCATTATCATGAAGAAGCTTTACAGAAATAAGTGCCCTAATGAGCAAGACAATGGATACAGGGGCAAGGAAAACTCAGTTTAATCGCAATTTAGTGTGATTATAAATCATTTTGATTTTGAAACTCCCACTTTTGGTCTGCAGCACTGTCATACTGGAACATGTTTGGGCCCCTTAGTCACAGTGAAGGTAAATTGTAATGCTACAGCATACACAGAAATCCTATACAGCTGTGTGCTTCTAATTTTTGCCAACAGTTGCCATAACATCAGTTGGCAAGCACTCTTATCCAGAGGAACTTTTCCAACCTGGGGCATTCACACCATGCATAAAGTTCACAGTAATTAAATTATTCATTTCTGTGTCCTGTGGCTCAGACATGGAGATGGCAATCAATATTTGCTCAGTTATTGTATGTGTGACAGAGGCTCTCAAAGGTGATCACACAGTTTTATGACACAGTGGTCATCTCTCTGAATCTCTGTTTAGTTTATAGTCAGTGCAGCATGCCATCTGATTGGTCACAAAGGTGCATCATCGTCACAGTTCTAACCATTAATGCAGTGGCAAAAACTCGCCTCCCTGCACCAGCAAATTACATCAGGAGATTTAATGCTGCATTACAGAATTACAGCTCCCAAGATACACAGGCACGTGGGGACATTTTGCCCATTAAAGACAGCACACACACACACACACACACACACACAATACACACACCCACTCACCAACATACACAAGCACGTACACAAAAGTGATACCATACTTATATTTGACATTGTGACCTGTATTAGTAAATATACAAAACTGAATCATTAACCAGGGCCTGAGAGAAAATTACCACAGCAAAAAAGAGAAACAGTGAATAATAAAAGCTGCACTTCTTCTAAAAGCTTATATAAAATCACCCCCACCCAAAACCCTCGGGCATCCAGTGTTTCGTGTCTCCATAGCAACCCTGCTCTGTGGTCGATACTGGCTGAGTGTTGCCGTGGGAACAGCAAACCAGGCCACCTCATGTTGTTTCAATTTGATTTAAGCTGCAGTGTGTACTTGTGGGAACTGGGAATCAAAAACGCACACACACACACGCACACACACAAAATGGTGGACAACATTTTACTTCAACTATTATTGCTTATCGGTCTTTATACCACAGCGCTGTTGAATTCTGAAGTGTAACTGGTCAGAAACTGATGATTAATTTTCTGTTGCACCAGCTCTGACAACAGTGCAGCTGTAAATAACAGGTTTATATTAAAGCACATGTTAATACATTAGAATTTCTACAATAATTGCTAATTCACAGGGACTTGCATGCCAGACGTGCAACGTCTGCAAAATCATTTGATAACTAGTTATGCTGGGACCAACATAATAGCATCAGAGCAATTAGAATCTTTTACATCAATCCTACGGACTGAATTATTTTAATTGATTTCTTCCTCAAAATCATCAACTTGTGTACTTGATCTGATACCAACTTGTGTACATGATCTGATCTTGATCTAAACAAATACTACCAGAACCAACTTTCAAAATTAAACAACTGAAGACCACAATGAAAAAACGATCAGAGTCACAAAACTGTATTTTTGGAGTTGTGCATCCACGGCTGTTGATTGAGCATTGAAGAATGATCTCATACACATGGATGATAGAAAGATCAGGGTCACAGAATTTTCCATTTAAAATAAAGCCATGCTATGGAAACATGATCAGAGTCCAGTCACATGACCGAAAATCAGCCAATAGGCTTTGAATAATGGCGGACGCCCAGCTGAGTGAATTTCATTGTTAACTTACTGTCAAATTTCTTCAAAATATCTCATTAGTAATTGCTCTCAGCAAACTTCAGTACTAGATCAAACAACATGGACGAGTCTCCTCAACAGACTGCTAAACCAAAGAAGAGACAGATACATGGAAGTAAGGCAGAAAAAGAACTCCCTGTAAATTACAGAATTGTGGATAATATTTAAGTTGAGATTGATGTATAATGTATATTCTGTGAGTTTTCAGTATTTAAGTGATGATGATGATGCTCAGTTGAATAAATTAGTTCATCACTGTATAATGGCTGATAACTTTTGGTGTCTTCATAAAGACTATGAATGGGTCCAGTGAACATATCATCAAGATTTTCTCTGTTCTCAACTATTATGGCATAAGAAGGTTCTGAACTTTTAAATTCAAATTCTGGAATTCAAGCACAATGTGACTCTGATCGTTTTATCATTGGTGCCTTCAACTCCATACATAGTATTGGCTATGTAACTA
Organism: Ictalurus punctatus; assembly: GCF_001660625.3. Taxonomy (NCBI): domain Eukaryota; kingdom Metazoa; phylum Chordata; class Actinopteri; order Siluriformes; family Ictaluridae; genus Ictalurus; species Ictalurus punctatus. Next base: position 13,018,577 of record NC_030435.2, read on the forward strand.
AGCTTTAAACTAGAAGTTATTAAAACATTAATTACAAACCTGACCTCGACCCTTGTTGGCTGTCAAAACTATAAGGCAATGTCAATTTTATCCCATTCCTAAGTAAAGAACATCTTCAAGTCTGGGATCTTGGTGGGTTTCTTCACATGAACTGCTTGCTTCAGGTTCTTCCACAACATTTCTATTGGATTAAGGTCAGGACTTCAACTTGGCCATTCCAAAACATTAACTTCATTCTTCGTTAACCATTATTTGGTAGAACGACTTGTGTGCTTAGGGTCGTTGTCTTGCTGGTAACAATGGTCTTGAATTTCCTCACTGTGTGCACAATCTGTCTGACTGGTGATTGGTGGAGTCCAAACTCTTTAGAGATGGTTTTATAACCTTTTCCAGCCTGATGAGCATCAACAACTCTTTCTGAGGTCCTCAGAAATCTCTTTTGTTTGTGCCATGATACACTTCCATAGACCTGTGTTGTGAAGATCAGACTTTGATAGATCCCTGTTCTTTAAATAAAACAGAGCACTCGCTCACATCTGATAGGCATCCCAGTGATTGAAAACACCTGACTTAATTTGAATTTCACCTTCAAATTAACTGCTAATCCTAGAGGTTCACATATTTTTGCCACTCACAGATTTGTAATATTGGATCATTTTCCGAAATAAATAATGATGACTCCTCATAATGACTAAGTATAATATTTTTGTCTCATTTGTTTAATTGGGTTCTCTTGGGGTTTACTTTTAGGACTTGTTTGAAAAAAAATGTCAGGTAATATTTATGCAGATATATAGAAAATTCTAAAGGGTCCACAAACTTTTGAGCACCACTGTAGGTAGTAGCTCAGCAGCTAACCTCTTACTGGCACAGAAATCACACATAATTACTGTTAATTAAGTTAGATTAATTAAATTAAAGTTAGTTAAAGTTCTCAATATGAGCAGTTGCAAACAAATCAAATGTTCATGGTGTTCAGACATTTTCAGACTTCAGACTTTATTTTCTCAAGACAATTCTTAGGTCTTATAAGAGATCTGTATCTGTTATTGAAAACCAGGCAATGTACAGATTTTAATCTAGTTGTTTGCAAATACATATCAATACCAAGTTGCAAATGGGTGGCTAATTCTCTTAAATGCTTCCCAGAATCTTTTACTCAGGATTTAGGCCTTACCACTGTACTGAAATAGCACTGGTTAAAGTAGTAAATAACTGATCAAGGTTGTGTCTCCTTGCTTGTGTTGCTTGATCTCAGTACAGCTTTAGATCACAATATTGTCCTACACTGCCTAGAAAATTTTTGACTACGCATGCAAGTAAAGTTTGGTGTTCCACAAAGCTCTCTTCTAGGAACATTGTTTTTTCCCTATATATACACACAGGTGCATCTAAGAAAATTAGAACATCGTGGAAAAGTAAAATTTTTCTGTAATTTAATTAAAATAGTAGAACTTTCATGTATTCTAGATTCATTACAAATAAAGTGAAATATTTCAAGCCTTGTTTTGTTTTAATCTTGATGATTACGGCTTACAGCTCATGGAAATCCAGTATCGCAAAAATATTCGAAAAAAAGAATTTATAACAGAAACGTCGACCTTCTGAAAAGAATGTTGAACAGGTACAGGTTCTTGAGTATCAATGAATGTTTGCACCTTTTGTGTTGTGTATGATTCCCTCGATTGTCCTCAGTGTGAAAAGATGGATCTCAAAATCATATAGTGTCCCCTCCAAAAGTATTAGAAAAGCAAGGCCAATTCTATTGTTTTTGCTATACATCAAAAATGAAAATGAGACAAAATATCAGAATTTCAGTTTTCATTTCCTGATATTTGCATCTAGAGGTGTTAAACAACTTAAAGAATGGCACCTTTGGTGGCAGACCACCCACTTTTTAGGTGAGAAAATGTATAGTAACAGATTAATGTCTTAAAGTAAATTAATGTAAATAATACTTAGTATTTGGTTGCATTTCCTTAGCATGCAATAGCTGCATCAAGGTGCTGATGACATAAACCTATTCCATTTTATTTGTGATGCTTTTCAGACCTGTATTGCAGCTTTGTTCAGCTGTTGTTTGCTTGGGGCGTTTCTCCTTTCAGTCTACACTTCAGGAGGTGAAATGCATGCTCAACTGGGTTAAAATCTGGTGATTGACTTGGCCAGTCTAAAACCTTCCACTTTTCTGCTCTGATGAAGTTGTGTTTGCAGTGTATTTTGGGCCATTGTCAGAAGACAAATTGTTTCTGTAGACTTCTGAATTCATTCCACTGCTACCAACATGAGTTATATCATCAATAAAGATTGGTGAGCCAATTCCAGAAGTAGCCATGAAAGCCCAAACTACCTCCACCATGCTTGACTGATGAGCTTCTGTTTTCTGGATCATGAGCAGATCTATTCGTTCTCCACACTTTGGTAGAGTTTAATATTGGTTCCAGAACCTTTGTGGCTCATCTTTGTATTTCTTTGCAAATTCCAATCTGGCCTTCTTATTCTTACTGCTCATGAGTGTTTGAATCTTGTAGTATAGCTTCTATATTTCTGCATTTGAAGTATTCTTCAAATGGTGGATTCTGATACTTTCACCCCTACCATGTGAAGGCTGTTGTTGAAAGTCTACACTTCGATCACATATTGAATGCTTCATATTATATCCATGGTGTATATGGGTAACATTTAAAAAAAATTGTCACTGTCCAAATACTTATTGACCCAACTATATGTCAATACAGTTATTGTGTTTTTAATCCAATCAAGAAATTGCCAGACTACCGATGAGTGATAAAAGTGAGCACTGCATGACATCACTATTCTTGTGCTCGTGTGTACCTGTATTGTGGCTGTGGGAAGAAAAGACACCAATGGGTTTACGTGGATTCATCATTTATTCATGCACTGTTATCCATAATTGACTGTATCAATTCTGCCCTCTCTCTTATTCACAGATACACAATCTTTCTTTCTTTCTCTCTCACCTATTATGTTTCTTTCTCTTTTGCAGTGAGATGTTTTCCAATTCCTCCTAAAAACAGCAGAAAAGATCTAGGACATCACATTCAATTCTGCCTGCCTTGTAATCCGCTTGCAGTCTGGTCACTGAAGACTAGGCGAGTGAGGTGATGTCACTGACACATGAGAGCTGGTGAAACAGGTGATGTCACTGACACGAAGAGACCCACTCTACCATGCTGAGGTCAAACACAGGTGTCATTTTAACATCTCTCCATCATCCTCCATCTCTTTCGCTCCCCATTGTCCTGACACACACACAGGGATCAATTACAGTGGAGGGCAAGAGACGTCTGTGTTGAATGGGTTGCTTGCAGATAAGTAGTTTGGACTACAAGTATTTGTGTGAACTCACATGGGAGGGAGTGATGGGGTGAAAAAGTCATTCAGAAGTCTATGTGAGGTGATTAGGGTTTTATGCATGATGATGTCAGTGTTGAGATGAGTGTGTGCAGTGTTTGTAGGTGCTACCTGAGAGTTTGATATACTGAGGACAATGTAGAGTTCAGTGACAAATGGCCATTTATAATTGTTGTCAACTGTCACACACATTTATTATACAATTAACCTGCTATCTAATGTTATACTGAAGGCAAGAAAGAGGATTTAAAATGTTTGACAACCCTCCCGTACTGAGACAAAAACATAAAACCTGTTTACTTAAAACTCCATTATGATGGAAGTTTAAAGGCAGTTGCACAATTACATCAACAACTTTTTAAATGCACAAAAATAGAGGAGAGAACCTCTTACCCAAGCTGTTTACATTTATTCAACTTTCCAAAATTGGAGCAATACTATAACAAGCAATTCTGGTTACTAATATTTTCCGAAAGGTTTTGTAGTATGCATTTAGACTTTTCACCAAGTGAAAACTGACTACACTATTAACCACATTCTTTAAATTATCTGTGCAGTTAATTTATTGTGACTTGATATAGACACAACTAAAATAATACACCAGTGTCTGACTGGGGATTCTGGGAATTTGCCACCGACATGCAAGCTTAGTTTGTTGAGTAGTATTTGCTAAACAACTGGGTTAAAATCTGTATATTACTTGGTTTGAATAACAAATAAAGATCTCTTACTCTGGAGAAATGCATGATGGCTGAACAACATGAATTGTTGATTTGCTTGCTACTGCTCATACTGAAAACTTCAATTAAAAGCAGTTAAACACCATTTGAGATTTGTGAGCATTAACGATTCCTGGAGCTTTATTAAGCTTCTTCATTTTAGTACATGTTTACTGGTCAGTACACTACACTAATATTAAAAATCCCCAAAACCATTGTACTGCTTACACTTAATGACATTTGTCGCCTGTAATCTGTTTTTAATGTAGCTAAATATAAAATAAGTAATGCAAGTTATCTGAAACATCTTATTAAATCACTTATCAGTAAACAATAGAGAGATGATATTTTCTTAACTTTCACCAGGTGTCTATTATTTCTTTAAAGTTTTTTTCAGACATCACCTTCTACACAGGCATAGCACAACTTTAATGGTGGAACTATTTTAGATTTCTGTTTTAGAAAACACTGTCATAGTTACACATACCAGTGATAACAGTAACACAAATAAAATATAAATACTGCATTATGCTGTCAGTCATAATACAAAATGCACTTAATGGGTTGCAAGCAAACTTGATGAAGCACTGAGCTCAACAGAATGGAACTGCACTTACCTAAGACAGGGGTTCCCAAACTTTTCCAAGGCAAGGCCCCCCAAATGGCATTAACATTTCACTGAGACACCCCCTTTTGCAAGATGTCTTTAAAACACATTAAAAATACAAACTTCCTAATATATATCCCTTTTTTATTAATAATTACATCTAACATCTTTACATTACATGAGGAATTGATTGTGTGTGTGTGTGTGTGTGTGTGTGTGTGTGTGTGTGTGTGTGTGTGTGTGTGTGTGTCTGTGTGTGTGTCTGTGTCTGAGAGTGAGAATTTATTTTTCACACCAAATTGTTGAGGCCCCCCGGGCACCCCCTGGCGGCCCCTACTTTGAAAACCACTGGCCTAAGATATCACCTTAAATAAAGGTCACTTTATTTATCAGTTAATTCTACTTCATAGCCACATTTCCAACAACCAAACACTCTGAATTACTAGTAAGTGCTTGTTTCTATACTTTGCTAATGCTTCACAGTGGCAGGCTGCCAATCAGTTAGAAAAATCAGTTAGCCAATTAAGTAATTACACCCACTGCTGAAAAAAAGAATGAAAGAAATGCATTCGCGCTAGCAGAAGCAATAGTTGAGAAAAGAAGCAGAGTGTGAGAAATGATGTTGCTTGTGCATACATACTGTGACTTCATGTGTCACAGCTTGCACTGCACGTGAAGGTTTAAAACAAGCACGCGAGTTCTCCCCTTTCCATGCGTGTACATCTATTTTCCTCTCGCAGTAGTCAATAATGCGCTCAGATTTTTGGCACGGATTTGTCGCCATAATGCAGCCAGGTGGTTCCAGTGCATGTGTGAGCATGCGTGCATACAGCAAGGGGAAGGGGAGGGGCTAAGTTATTTGGAGTGAAAGATGGCATGAGGGCCACCACAGCCTAGGTAATTAATGGGAAACACGGCAACATACCTCACACTATATTTTATTCGCCATTTCTGTTGCCATTTTGGTTGTGCATAGGTCTTGTTTAATCTTGTTGTTCATCATTATTAACTTCTGACACTATATAGAGACTTAATGCACATTCCTGTTCTAGAACATTTTAATTTATTATTTTCATTCATTCATTCATTCAACTTGTCCATGACTTCACATTTTTTATATGGGTGTGTGAATGTGTTTTGTGATTTGTAGAATAGAATTTGTGATTTGTAGAATAGGATTTGTGCCCCTGCAATGAAGAATTTGAGAAGGTGTTTATGGGAAAACACTAGAATCATTGAAATATTTGAGCAGCCCTGCACCCATAAATTTTAATACAAACAAGAAATTTAATTATTTTAATGTTTTTTTTTATCAAGTCAAAAGTTTATATATACATATAAAAAAAAAAAAAAAAAAAGTCCTGTGGTGCAACCATGACAAGAGTCTGGAACAGGCAGAGGTCAGGCGAAAAGCCAACAGAATATCAGAGGTGAGACAATATGCAAAAAAGAAAATAGGCACAAAATCTAAACACAAGCAATCACGCAGAGAATGAAGGCTTCGTATGGTCACACACACTAAGGATTGGAGCGTATACTTCATAGTGAGTGAAAGTTTTGAACATACTTAAATACTGTGAGTGAATTAATTAGATGATTGAATCCAGGTGTGCGTGACCAGAAGGATGACGTCCATGACGGGCATGTTTGTAAGCCACAATGTAGGATGCAGGGGAATGAACCCTAAACCCCAGCAGTGTTCCTTGGGTCCATACCCCTCCCACTCATTAAGGTATTCCAGCTGACCACTCCTACAATGAGAGTTTAGGATATTTTTCATCAAGTAGGCCGGCTGGCCTTCTAGGTCCAGGGGTGGTGGGGGGCCACTGGGTGGTAGGTCGTTGGCTAGAGAGCCTCGAATGTCTGGTTTCAGTCTGGAGCAATGCAACAGTGGCGTGGAAGATCGAGTTTATATGTTACTTTGTTGATTCTTTGGAGAATTTTAAAATGGACCTACATATCTGGGAGTGAGTTTCTAGCAAGTGTGAGGTTATCGTGGGTCCCTTGTAGACAGCCATATCTGGCCTGCTGGTTGGTAGTGAGGTTGTTGGCTTTGATATTGATCGGCAAATGCTTTGTTAGATTGTGCTACTTACTCAAGGCGTTGATGAGTGCTTTCCCACACTTGCTCACTGCGCGGAACCAATTAGCCACGGCAGGCGAATCTGTGATGTAGGCATTCCAGGGGAATAGTGGTGGCTGATATCCGAGCATGCACTGGAAAGTAGTCAATTGTGTGGCAAGGAATTTATGGCGTATTCAGCCCAGGGTAGGATCTGGGCCTGGTCTCATGGATTGGCCGAGCATTAGGTGCACAGAAAACAGGCTATTTCTTAGTTGGCCCGTTCTGCACATCCATTAGATTGGAGATGGTAGCCAGACATGAGACTTACTGTTATGCCCATTTTTACCAAAAAGCTGGTCCACTCTCTAGATGTGAATTGTGTCCCTCTATCGCTTACAATATCCTCTGGTTTACCGTAATACCTGAATACATGATGATGCAGCAGTTTAGCAGTGGCAAAAGCGGAGGGCGGAGTCGGCAAAGGAATTAGGCGGAGGGACTTGGAGAAACAGTCAATGATTACTAGGATCGTGGTATTACCTTGTGACAGCCAGGTGAGATCAAGGCCGTTGGGGTATGGGCAGAGGCAAGAGCTTTCCCACAGGTAGTGTTCTGGGCACTTTTTATTGTAGCAGGTGGTGCAGGATCCCAGTCAATGGAGGCTAAGATACAAGCTGAGGTAAGGATGAACTCCTCACTATCGGTACAAGATTCTGGTGCATATATACAGGACAGGGTGTTGGCCTTTGTGTTCTTAGAACCTGGACAGTAGGACAAGGTAAAATTCAAGTGAGCAAAAAATAGGGACCAGCGTGCTTTTTGTGGGCTCAGGCGTTTAGCTGTACAGAGATATTAGAAATTCTTATCAGTGTATATGGTGAACGGGTGCCCAACCTGTCGAGCCAGTGCCTCCATTCCTCCGGGGCTACTCTCACAGCCAATAGTTCCCGGTTTCCAATATCATGATTACGTTCAGTGAGTGATAACTTTTTTGACTAGAAGGCAACATGGTGTAGCTTGGGCTTCTCAGCAAATCTCAGAGAGGATTGAGTCCAGGTGTGTGTGATCAGAAGAATGGTGATGGCGTGGAAGCATGTGTGTATACTGGGACCTTGAGTCTGTGACGGCCATGTTTGTAGGCCGCGATACAGGATGGGAAGTGGAGTCCACTGACTGGGCTGACCTGACAGAGGCCCAGCTGGGTTGACCGGACATTTAGGAGCAGTCTGTCAGGTGTTCATGAAATTTACAGATTAAATTTTTTATGCGGTCTGCTCTTGGGCTGAATTTGCTGGGACGGCCAGTCCTAGAGAAATTTCAGTCTTGTGTTCATAACGTTTATAAGAAGATTTCATAAAAACAGAACACTTTCATATCCACAGCATTCACAAATTATGCTTCAATATTGACATTTCTGAAAGAGGCAGAACCCACAAAAGTCCAGTTTGTGGTCAGTGCTAATGTAGTAGATTTATAAATTGTGGCATTAATTTTATTAAGGTTAAAATGACCAGGAATGCATTTCAGAGATACCATGTGAACTAAACCTGGTCATCTAAACTGTGTTTGGTATGTTTGGTATTAATTTAATTAACATACAGCTCCTTACGGTGAGCTAATCAGCTGGGGGTCCATCCTGCCATAAAACACATTGTGTCTCTTCCATTCGATACACTTCAAAGAGGCTGAAGGGTATAAAAAGGTATGTTTATTTACAATACGAAATGTTGCTTTTTGACCTTAACCACAGAGCCAACACTGACACCAAATGAAGGTCACTACTGGGATTTGTCCCCAGGATCTCCTGTTTACTAGACAAATAAGTTGATCAACTAAGCAACAGTGACACACTTGGCTGTCAAAACAAATTGGGACATTCCAAAAAATTTACTTTTCATTCCACTGTTAATCCTTTCAAATGGTTCCCCTTCTCCTGCATTGATTTACTTGGCTGAAGTAAATTTGGTTACCTGGCTGAACAGCCACAGATCTCTACTTCCAAAGACAACCAAAACTAATTCTCTCTCTAATGTATAAACTACAGCCACTGATCCACATCTTGGGGTGTCAATTTCCTAAGTGAACTAGAAGAAATTAAAATATGTAAATAGCAAATAAAATAATATAAAATGAAAATAAATACCAACCCCTACTGATATACCAGACTGTATTACCTCTTTGAGAACTTCGTGCAGTAGCTGGACGCTGGCATCTGAAATGTTCCAGGGGTCTCGTTCCTCCACAAGCATGGCATCCAGTGTGCCCTTTTCCATGACCACATCAAATGAGGAATCAGGGAAAGCCAGACGACGAGCATCCATGCACACCCAGCTCATGCCCATGCAGTCAATGTGACGCTGGGCCATGCTCTCCACACACACACTTGAGTAGTCCACGTTAGTGATGGTCGTGTAGCCGGCCAGGTACATGTGCAAGCTTAGAGCGCTGTTCCCGCAACCTGAAACAAGAAAAACAAGGAAAGAGTAAATTCAAAAACAAGGAAAGAATAAATTCAATGTTAAGTCTACATCAAGCCTTGCTTGCACGATTTGTCTATAAAGATTATAGATGAAATGCTAAATTGAAGTACACTTGTCTTACTACTTCTCGAAAAGGGGCTATCCAGCTTGCACAATTTGGCTGTACACCAAACAAACTTTAATTCTTCAAACATCTAATTTACTTATTTTTCAGCCAATCACAAAGAGGTTATTAAAATTCCACCAGCTTCAGAAGTAAGCTTCTCATCCTCCTGAGTTAGGGGCTCAAAAGCTGACAGACTGAGGGGCTGGTTTGTATAAGACGAAAAAAGGTCTTTTGGAGAAATGAAGGGTTCGGCCATAAAGTTACCCCGTGTTCCCAGAACTCTAGTGTAGGCACTCTCGGCTTACTGATAAGGCCTGCAACTCTCCTACTTGTCTAGCCGATGCTATGGCTAAGAGGAGAGCTGTTTTCATAGACAGCCAACTCAATTCAGACCTCTCTAGGGTTCAAATGGAGGCTGACACAGTGCGTCTAATACAAGAAGCAAGTCCCAAGGGGATACTGGGTTTCATCAAGGAGGTCTCCGTCGTTGAGCACCTTTAAGAAAGTGGGTCACAAGGGTGTGGGATCCAATCATCATGCCATCTACCCTATTATGCATGGTTGAGATAGCAGCTATATATACCTTGATGGTGGAGGCTGCAAGGCCTCCATCAAGATGGGACTGGAGAAAGCTGAGGATTATCAGTATGGAACAGCAAAACTGGTGGAAAAACGAATTGGTGGAAGGTGCATCAGAGTTGTGGATGACAGATTCGACCCGCCAGCTGCAATAGGAGATCCCTCCTCAAAGGGAGAAGCCAAGGCTCCCTGTACAGTAATCTGCGTAATATTGGGAACCACACTCTCCCTGGCCCTTTTGGGGGCTACTAGTAGTACCTTATGATACTAGTAGTACCCCCGAGGATCCTTTCTAGGGTGGGCAGTATCGATGGTAGTGGAGGGAGAGCATACAGCAGTTGATTTGGCCATGCACGGGCCAGTGCATCTTGGCCCAAGGGGCTTGTTGGTTCCCCCAATGAAAACCAAAGTGGACAGTGTGTCGTTGACAGTGAGGCGAAAAGGTCCACCTCTGCCTTGCCATATCTGTGCCAGATCACTTGCGCTACTTCAGGGAGCAGCTTCCCTTCGCCAGAGTGGGGGATGTGCCGGGATAGAAAATCTGCAGCTGTGTTTTGAGTTCCTGGTAAGTGCATTGCCCTCAGGCTCAATAGGTGTGGATGTGTGCACAATAACAGCTGTTGGGCCAGCCTCAAGGATGGTTTGGACCTGGAGCTTCGTTGGTGATTTATATGGTAGACTACAGATGTGTTGTCTGTTCTTATAAGGACATGTCTTCCTACCAACACTGAAAGGAAATCCCAAGGACTCCCCTGGCCTCTGACTGTCCTGCATTGCCATACAGCTCCCCAGACTGCCAAGGAGGCATCTGTGGCAACTAGCAGTGAATCTGACCAGCTTTTGCTTGTGTTGAGTGAGCTGCAAGCGGAGATTGTTCAGCCAGATTTGGAGAGGCTGTAATGACAGAAGGCCCAAAGGGACCACCGATGAGGCTGCTGTGAGCATACCTAGCGGTCTCAGAAACAATTTGAGGACCAGAGGCCTGCCTCTTCTGAAGCGACTGATGAGCTGGAGGATGTTGCTGACTTGCCGTTGAGACGGGGTAGCCCTCATCAACTGTGAGTCCAACTGGATGCCAATAAACACTATTCGCTGACTGAGTATCAGAGAGCTCTTTCCATAATTCACTGCAAACCCTAGCTTGGTAACATGGGAGATCAGCAATGCTGATTCCCTGAGTGCATCTACCCTTGACTGGGAACAGATCAACCAGTCGTCCAGGTACAGGGAAATTTGCATCCCCTTGGCCTATAATGGAGACAGTGCCACTGCAACACACCTGGTGAAGACCCTTGGGAACAGCGAGATCCCGAATGGGAGCACACAGGACTGGTAAGCCCTTCTCTCGAAGGCAAAATGGAGGGCCAGAGCCTTGGTTGTGCTCTTTGTAACCTGTAGACTGTGCTCCAGGGCTTGCCATGCAGCGGGGAAGAAACAGTTCCCCAGGAATGACGAGAAGAGAGCGGAGGGCTCTCCTGCAGGGTTCCACAAGTGGAGACTGGGCCAGCCATATTTGGCGTTGAGCGAGGGTTAACGAAGACATTAGCCTACCCAACACCCTGGTCATATAGGCGAATGCCTGCAAAGAGGCGTCACTCAGGCTCTGGGCAGAAGGCTCAGGGTCTGGGCAGAAGGGTCAACCACCGAAGCCTGCAATGTCTTGGACAGGGCCAGCATAAGGTGTGCCATGGAATTCCCAATACGTCCCATACGTGCTGCTGTGTCATAGCTTCTCACAATGAAGTCATCTGTCAACCAGCACTGTGGCCGGGGACAGCGTGCATCAGACCGAAGTGCTTCATCAGGCGATAGCACAAGGGTGGCAACAGCTGGCTCAATATTGGGCATGCAGTCAAGGCCATGGCTGGATGCATCCTGCATATTATCTAGTGCTCTACAGTCTGTCGGGAGATGAGAGAAATGTCTAGGGTCTGCCCAGCACCTCTGCAGCTCCTCAATATATGGAGCTGAGGGTGGGACACAGAGAGCTGCGGACCGAGAGGTCTTCCTGAAAAAAGTGCTCTGAGGAGTCACCTGGACAGGTGCTCCCCAGACATACCAAGGCCACAGGCCTGACAGATGTCTGACTGCTCTCCGAACCCTTCAGCATACTGTGGCTCGTCCCCTGAGAATTGGGATGAGATGAATGGGGGCTTTCACCTGCCCCCTCCTCATCATAACCTCCCCCGATAACTAGGCTCTCAGAGGCCCTAGTGGAGAGTACATACTCGATCTCAAAGGCTGGTGACCGTATTGGAGGCCGTGCCACGGGAGGAGACTTTGGTGTGGGTGCATCAGGACCACTAGCAGGCTGTGCACTGTGTGGTTGCAGATTAAGGAGGAGAGACTTAATCTCTGCAAACTCAGATGCCAAGGTGTCTGCCTTCTGGGCTAGGGCATCTACCTTTCAGCATTTACCCTTACCGGGGCCCCCCGCAACTCGATCTTACGGCGCTTATGAGAGCTAGGAGACATGGCCTGCGTAGGATGCGATTGGGTGCCCAACCTGCCTTCTAGCTGGGCCAGCCTGTGCTGCTAAGCTCATGGAGCTGCAGTTCATGCATGCCATCTCAGTCAGTCAATCTCTTAAGTGGTCAACCCACAGGCAAGAGGGGGATTATGCCCATCCCCTAGTTCAAGAGGGGCCTGGCAATCAATACATGTCATAAACATAGGTAGCAGCAGTGATTAATATCCACGTGGTTTTCCGTGTGTGAACACTTTGCCAGGTGGTAATTGATAACAAAAGAGATAAATATATATACTTTGCAGTATCTCTGTATGGTAACACAGCTGAGATCACTGTGATGCAAGATGGTGCAGTTACAAGTAATGCTCTCTTGCACCGTAACTAATAAAGAAATCCCTGAACTAAATAACGGGGACAAAAAACAGTGTTAATGTATGTCTTATGAGGGTAAATGTTATGTACTGGAGGTGAAGACAGATGCAGTTGCAGGTAAAATAACTTTAAATCACACACACAGGTCAACAAATCCAAAACGCTAGGCAGGTTGAATGTCAAAAACAGGCAAAAGGTCAAGCGATGAGCAACCAGACTATAGCAGGCAAGGCAAAGACATAAACAGTAAACTAAAGCTGGTCCAGAAAAACAAACAATATCGAAAGGCTTGGTATAGTCAGGTGCACAAAAACAAAACTGAGCGTATAATCTGCAATCTGCTTGTGACTGAAAGTCTCTGGCTGTGTCCGACTATCCATACTACCCTACTATACAGTAGGCAAAAGCAGTACGCCAAAATAGTAGTATGTTCAAATTCTCAGTATTCATAAAACAGAGAAATACCCAGACGACCTACTGCTTCCTCCAAGATTCTGCAGTATGGAACCACTGGACACTGAAGATACTGCGCTATCCCATAAGGCAATGGAACTGGTGCAGAAGAGCTGTCAGGATCAAAAATAGTGCATCAGCTCTTTTGAAATTGACACTGCTAACATGGTAGATGTAGTAGGTCCGGATTGTATTCATGCTTACCACTTAAAGTGATCAGTACATTCTATATCAACAGCTGAGCAGTAGGCACTGAATCAAATGCAATAGGTACTGTCACAGTATGCGATTTCGGACACAGCCTCTTTTAAAGAGTCCTTGTATGTGTGAGGCTGATTGAGCACAGCTGTGATCATCACTGTGATCTGGGGAATATAGTCCGGAGCGGCCATGTTTGTAGGCCACAGTGTCCGTTCTTGGATTGCTGAACCTGACAGTAAACATCATCAAGGGAAATGCATGAACAAATATATAAAAAGTCAGTTCTCTAAAAAATCTGCAGATAACATTTGTAAATAATATAAAAATTAATACACTAATTAGGCTTCCTTATTATTTTTTTCTATGAGATTTAAATGGATGCACAACAGTGACCCAGTCTAAAATAGCTGTATTTTAATAAGGAATAAAATGTTTTAATTTAATAGGTGGTTTTATTAGGCTGTGACCACTTTAGTCTACATTTGTGCATGTCCCAGCCTCAGCCTGAGTGTACAGTGAGGGAAAAAAGTATTTGATCCCCTGCTGATTTTGTATGTTTTCCCACTGACAAAGAAATGATCAGTCTATAATTTTAATGGTAGATTTATTTGAACAGTGAGAGACAGAATAACAACAAGAAAATCCAGAAAAACGCATGTCAAAAATGTTATAAATTGATTTGCATTTTAATGAGGGAAATAAGTACTTGACCCCCTCTCAATCAGAAAGATTTCTGGCTCCCAGGTGTCTTTTATACAGGTAACGAGCTGAGATTAGGAGCACACTCTTAAAGGGAGTGCTCCTAATCTCAGCTCGTTACCTGTATAAAAGACACCAGTCCACAGAAGTAATCAATCAATCAGATTCCAAACTCTCCACCATGGCCAAGACCAAAGAGCTCTCCAAGGATGTCAGGGACAAGACTGTAGACCTACACAAGTCTGGAATGGGCTACAAGACCATTGCCAAGCAGCTTGGTGAGAAGGTGACAACAGTTGGTGCGATTATTCGCAAATGGAAGAAACACAAAAGAACTGTCAATCTCCCTCGGCCTGGGGCTCCATGCAAGATCTCACCTCATGGAGTTGCAATGATCATGAGAACAGTGAGGAATCAGCCCAGAACTACACGGGAGGATCTTGTCAATGATCTCAAGGCAGCTGGGACCATAGGCACCAAGAAAACAATTGGTAACACACTACGCCGTGAAGGACTGAAATCCTGCAGCGCCCACAAGGTCCCCCTGCTCAAGAAAGCACATATACATGCCCGTCTGAAGTTTGCCAATGAATATCTGAATGATTCAGAGGACAACTGGGTGAAAGTGTTGTGGTCAGATGAGACCAAAATGGAGCTCTTTGGCATCAACTCAACTCGCCGTGTTTGGAGGAGGAGGAATGCTGCCTATGACCCCAAGAACACCATCCCCACCGTCAAACATGGAGGTTGCTTTGGGGGTGTTTTTCTGCTAAGGGGACAGGACAACTTCACCGCATCAAAGGGACGATGGACGGGGCCATGTACCGTCAAATCTTGGGTGAGAACCTCCTTCCCTCAGCCAGGGCATTGAAAATGGGTCGTGGATGGGTATTCCAGCATGACAATGACCCAAAACACATGGCCAAGGCAACAAAGGAGTGGCTCAAGAAGAAGCACATTAAGGTCCTGGAGTGGCCTAGCCAGTCTCCAGACCTTAATCCCAAAGAAAATCTGTGGAGGGAGCTGAAGGTTCGAGTTGCCAAACGTCAGCCTCGAAACCTTAATGACTTGGAGAAGATCTGCAAAGAGGAGTGGGACAAAATCCCTCCTGAGATGTGTGCAAACCTGGTGGCCAACTACAAGAAACATCTGACCTCTGTGATTGCCAACAAGGGTTTTGCCACCAAGTACTAAGTCATGTTTTGCAGAGGAGTCAAATACATATTTCCCTCATTAAAATGCAAATCAATTTATAACATTTTTGAGATGTGTTTTTCTGGATTTTTTTGTTGTTATTCTGTCTCTCACTAAATTTACCATCAAAATTACAGACTGATCATTTCTTTGTCAGTGGGCAAACGTACAAAATCAGCATGGGATCAAATACTTTTTCCCTCACTGTAACTAACAAAGTCAGCAGGGCTGTCACATTTTGCCACCTCTGTTCCAAAACCGTTAGTAACACTAATTATCACTCCTTTCATCTGGCTAATTAAAGAGGCTGAAACAAGTTGTGGCTTAGCAAAAAAATGTAATCACCGATTCTCTCCTTTTCTCTCACCTCTTTCTTTTATTTTCTACATCTTGATCCATGCTTAACAGTTATGGCAAAAATCTGAAAAAATGTCAACAAATTCAATTCACTAAATTGAAATTATGTCTCTACACAGAAAAACAACTGCACAAAGGTTTCAGATCAGGAAATAAGGTTTGCAGAAGAAACAAAAGCAGTTTCTAGGTCTCACTTTACATGGACAGCTTTGTTCCCTAAAACTGGATCATACAATCTTGTAAAAAAAAAAAAAAAAAAAAACACACACAAGAAAAAAATATATAAAGAGATCATGACTGAACAGAAATATACATTAAGTACAACTACAAATAATAATAATAATAATAATAATAATAATAATAATAAATTAACACATTCATTGTATAGTAAGACAACTTTCTGCTTTCTGTGCTTGATTTTTTTTTTTTATTCTTATGTGCCTGAAATGCTAGTGGTACTTTATAGAGGTTGTTTAAATTAGTAAGTTCTATTTATTTGTGGGAAAAAATAAAAGAATGTACATTTGTGAAGGCTAGCAACACAAACATTTTCCCCCTCACAGGTATAGTGTTACAGAGACACACTCAGATCACCCATAATGGAAGCAAGATTCGTTTTTTATTAGAATAATTTTTTCTTATAATAAAAAAGGGGAGTTGCTTGGAACATTTGTCATTTGTTTTCAGTACAGGTATATGTGTTTTTAGAGAGAGACCAAGAGAGAAAGAGACGGACCCATTGCACTTCGCTCTTTCTTCAAGGACACGCCTCTAACCTTTCTCTATTTCTGACATGGCAACATGGACACATTTCTGGGGCTCCGGGGGGTTTTGCATTCTAGGAAGACCACAACACCGTGGAACACACACTTCCCACTCCAACCCACCTGATTTAATTCATCAAGAGCTTGATAACGAGCTGCTGAGCTGAACTAGGTGTTAGAGCAAGGAAAACCTGATTCAAGTCGTACCGTAACAGAATATGGCTATATGTGACCTTTATACCTTAACCCTAACTATAACCTTAGATGTACTGACATATATTGGCTGCAAACATAGGAACATTTGGCAGTAGCATACAACGTTTCTGCAGAAACAGTTGTTCCTCATAAATTTTTATTCTTTTTTTCTGTACTGTAAGTACTTCAATACTAATTTTCTAAAGTCCTACATTCTCTCAATAAATGCATATGTATTTCCATTTAGTCTTAATTAAATACAACAGAACAAGTGCAATATGCATGTACATTTTGAACCCAGGACTGGATTGTGGTCTAGAGCATAATTCACAAACCCAGATACAAAGCTCCCAAACACTGCTCTCCATAATCGACTTTCTCTCTTCACAGCTCTCTCACCATCTGTCTCTCATTCTTCTGCTTCCATCTTTCCCTCCCCACTCCTAATTTGTTTGTTGACATGGGCAGGATGGAAAATGGGATTCCCTTCTGATGAAAAGAACCAGAATGTTCTGGCAGATCAAACCGAGGTATTAGGCTGCAGGGCTGTGTTCCAGCACTGTTTATAACATGCCCTTGTCACTTTTGATTTACTATTTACCCTTTGGGGAAACCCCATTTGACATCTTGAGCTATTCTAAAACTTTATTAGCTCAAGTGAAGTTTGTAACATGAGCTCTTGGAAGCCCAAGGGATCGAGTCAAGAGTGCTGCCCAATTCAGGAGCAGAACCTGGCCGGAGGTCCCTGCAATCTGCCGCAAACATGACAGACTATGCTGTTCAAAAATATGTACAGAAGCAATAAAATATATAATACTTTAAAATGTATATACACATTGATTTGTTATTTGTAATTATTTTTTAAGCCAATCACATAACTGATGTTATGACACTGTAACAATATATTCTGTTAACTACTTAGCAAGGAGTTTTTAATTATCACATCAGCTAGAAAGCAGATATGTGGTCTAGACTCTGTACACTGTTCAACTGATGCAAAACAGTTCAACTATATTTGCTTGCTGCCAAAAATGGTGCTACACTTTCATATGCCAAATAAAAGTCAAACAATAAAATACATTTCAAATTAATTTTATTTTACTTTGTCTCAGCATCACAAGAGTTCAGGAAGCACCACCACAGTGTTGGCCCGCCACAGTCTAATCTGTCCTGCCACAGTTTCATAAGGAACGGGAATGCTTTGACACTTCTGTTAATAACATAAAAGATCTCCATTTTGCGCCGTTGCTTCAGCAAAGCATCCCTCACTCCAAGTAAGTCAGCCCGCACCACTCCACCCCGCTTTCCTCCCCTCCCTCCCCACTGCTGTACGCCCGCATGCTGACACACGCACTGGAACCACCTGGCTGCATTATGGCGGCAAATCCATGCCAAAAATATGAGCACGTTATTAACGCTCACGCGCATAGTATATTAAAGCTGCGAGAGGAAAACAGATGTACACTATTTTAGATGTAAACAATGTTTCTCTGTTGACTGAGGTGTGGACAGATGAAGCCCCTCACCATTTATGCATTTACATACCTTCCCATTTTATGCAAATACGTCCTTAC
The DNA here is from genome assembly GCF_001660625.3 of Ictalurus punctatus. NCBI lineage: Eukaryota > Metazoa > Chordata > Actinopteri > Siluriformes > Ictaluridae > Ictalurus > Ictalurus punctatus. Next base: position 13,036,787 of record NC_030435.2, read on the forward strand.
ACCTAGTCAATCATTAGTTAACCCATTATCTCTGTTGTGTGTCAAGCATGATATATACTCTGCCTTTTTTGGAATAAATGAGAGATCTTGCCCTTTGAACTTTGTGTGTCTGTGTGTCAGTGTGTCATTTAGTAAACTCTCCCAAGGTGTTGGTGTAGGAAGTATGTAGTGAGGAGAGGACGCAGTCTTTCTTGTGAATTTTCTCTTTTCTTAAGAATTGTAACCTGAAGATTCTCTAGTTTCAAATCCTAACAGTTTTCTGGGGGCTTATCCCAGGATATAGAGTCACAAATCCTAACAGGTAGCAACAATTTGTAACCATTTGTCAAATGATACTGCTTTTATTAAAAATCATGCAAATGTTTGAGTGTTTTTGCAGGGCTTTTTGCTTCTCATTTTTGAAAAAAGGTTATTAACAAATAATTATGGATATCAATATGAAAATTATGATGTGACAATTATGGGGGATGCAAATAAAAATAAAAAACAAACTACAGTTGTGATTGAAATTTTTAGAATTTTCTATATATCTGCATAAATATGTCCTAAAACAACATCAGATTTATACACAAGTCTTAAAATTAAACAAAGAGATTCCAATTAAGAAAATGAGACAAAAATATTGTGCTTCTTCATTTATTTTTTAGGGAAATTATCCAATATTACTTATCTGTGAGTTTGTAAACCTATAGGATTAGCAATTAATTTGAAGGTGAAATTAGAGTCAGATGATTTCAATCAATGGGATGACAATCAGGTGTGAGTGAGCACCCCATTTTATTTAACGAACAGGGACCTATCAAAGTCTAATCTTTACAATACATGTTTGTGGAAGTGTATCATGGCATGAACAAATAAGATTTCTTAGAATCTTGGAAAAAGAGTTGTTGAATCTCATAAAGCTGGAAAAGGTTACAAAACCATCTTTAAAGAGTTCAGACTCCACCAATTCACAGAGAGATTGTGTACAAATTGAGGAAAATCAAGACTATTGTTTCCCTCCCCAGGAGTTTTTGACCAAAAAATATCACTCCAACAGCAAGACGTGCAATAGACCACAAGGTCACAAAGGAACCCAGGGTAACATTTAAGCAACTAAAGGCCTCTCTCACATTGACTAATGTTAATGTTCATGAGTCCTGGGAAAAACTGAACAACAATGATGTGCATGGCAGGGTTGCAAGGAGAAAGTCACTGCTCTCCAAACAGAACATTTTTGCCCTTCTGTAGTTTCCTAACAATCATGTTGACAAGCCAGAATGCTATTAGAAAAACGTTTTGTGGATAGATGAGACCAAAATAAATTTTTTGTTTTAAATGAGGTGTTATTTTTGGAAAAAGGAAAACACTGCATTCCTGCATAAGAACCTGGAATGACTTGCCATCATTGATGGAACCATGAATTCTGAATTATACCAGTGAATTGTAAAGGAAAATGTTAAGACCTCTGCCCGTGAAATGAATCTCAAGGGAAAGTCGGTCATGGAACAAGACAACGACCCTAAGCACACGAGTCGTTCTACCAAATAATGGTTAAAGAAGAATAAAGTTAATATTTTGGAATGGCCAAGTCAAAGTCCTGACCTTAATCTAATAGAAATGTTGTGGAAGGACCTGAAGCAAGCAGTTCATGTGAGGTAACCCACCAACATCCCAGAGTTCAAGCTGTTCTGTACCGAGAAATGGGCTAAAATTCCTCAAAGCCGATGTGCAGGACTGATCAACAGTTACCCGAAACGTTTAGTTGCAGTTATTGCTGCACAAGGTGAGCACACCAGATACTGAAAGTAAAGGTTTACATGCTTTTGCCACTCACAGATATGTAATATTGGATCATTTCAAACACACTTTCAAACACAACTATATACTGTAAACCTGCTGCTACTATAGAAGAATTTATTTGATCAGACAATTAATTAAGTATGTTTATGTAATCTATCAGGTCCAATATGAACTTAAAATAATCAGAGTGATAAGAAATGTTTTAATCCATCAAAGGCCTAATAATGACTTTGAAATGTATTTCAATCATGAAGAGAGTGACTTAATGTTAAACCAGTATTTAAACATATTAAGCATATGATTATGTTGTGATAATCCATCCATCCATTTTCTATACTGCTTATCCTACTGGGTCACAGGGAACCTGGATATGCACATACTGGTAAGGCCACCTGTCTTGGGGAGGATGCACCAATAATACAAGGGAAAGTATGGGAGTTACTTTGCAAAAAGACCTCCTTCGTACTCTTATTGAAACAGATGGATGGGATGTAGAGCTTCTGTAAAGCTGCTTTGAGACAATGTCTATTGTAAAAAGCGCTATACAAATAAAATTGAATTGAATTGAATTGAATAGAGAGTCTCTGTTTTGGAGGGGTATAAAATAGTGTGTTAAGACTGGTTCGGGAGTCGCTTTGCAAACTGCCTCAGCTCTTGTTACTATTGTAATAAAAGTCTAATTTCTTTTTCCCATCAAAAGCCTTGAGATTCAGAAGTTTTCATTTTTGCTGAAGAAGCTACCAACCTAATTTATATGTATATTTGCATGAAAGGGTCTATTCTAAAACTAATTCTGCAGATTACACTAAGAAATAAGGTATATTACTGTAGCTTGAACATACTGTTGTGTACAAAATTAGAAAAATGTAAAATAAATAAATAAATAAATAAATAAATAAAAAATAATAAATAAATAAATAAATAAATAATAATAATAATAATAATAATAATAATTTAAAAAAACAAAAAAAATTAAAGAGGAAACAAAAAAGAAAGAATCAGAGTAACTCAGATGCACATATGCATATGAATATGCAAAGACATTCAGAAATTCAAACACCAACCTACACTCACCCACACACAAAGACAAGTATAGTGGTTTCTCAACACATAAGAGAACAATGAAAAACACACATTCTACACAAAGAATGTAATTTATCAAATTATTCTTGTGCTTCAGGATGTGCGTACATTAAGAACTCCTCCTGATCATGTTTATGCACAAATTACTGGAAAAAAAGTGTAATTGTAGGTAAACTTATTATGAGGACTTCCTATCCCACGTATTGCAAATAACATCAGCATAGCTGACAGTAATTACTGACTTTGGTGCATACAGCAAGGTGCAGACAAGTGACACAGATGAAATACAAAAGGAATATCTGGCACATTCAGCTTTAACAAGTTAAATTGTACAGTGTAAATTCAGTTGACCTCTACCAGTAACTCACCCCAATTTTGGAGAGGGTTATAAAAAACATTAATATCATCCGCATACACAGCCAAGTACATTCTACTCTAAGGTTGTTAGCCATGACCACAATTCAATGAGAAATTGATGACAGGTCTGGCATTTTCCAACCAAGAGCCAAATAATGATGCTATATCACTCATGCTGCAATACATTACATTTCCAAATATAGCAGTGGAGAAGACAACAATAATGAGAGATTTTCACACAATCACAGTATCTGGGACAATAGATTGTACACACAAAGTCATAAAATCACCCTTTAAAAGGAGGTTTATTTTTATATATATATATATATATATATATATATATATATATATATATATATATATATATATATATATATATATATATATATATATATATATATGTATAGTAGTTATGGGATGGGTAACTTGTCGAACTTTATGTTCTTTATGCTGCTTACATGATGTAAGAAATACAACACAAAAGGGCATTTGATTATTATAGTTGATTATTTCAACTGTATATCACAAAATGTTTTATTCTTCTTATACAACAGCAAAGATTTGCCAAAGATTACAATTTATTAATGAATGACATGCCACACATTTAACAGTTTATAGTTTTATACATTTATGATGTTTTCAGACATCCAAAAAGCAAATTAGTGCCTTTTCTTGAAGTTAATAAGAAAAAAAAAAAATAGGGTTGTCATGTCCTGAAGACTTTCCCATGAAGGAAAATTGTTAAAAAGCACAAACTACTTATTAACTATTATGATTTGTGCCAAATGCAATCATTGTACCATCTTGCAAATTTGTTCTTATTCCACACTTGTTGCACTATTTAAATTCCTGTGTATATTGGCTGTGTATTATCTTAGTATTAGTATGGAGCACTATGTTCCTGGAAAAATTATATTTTTTCCCAATTTAATTGTACTGTATACACTCCTCTCCAAAAGTATTGAACCAGCAATGACAATTGTATTGTTTTCTCTATACATTGAAGACATTTGGTTTTGCGATCAAAAGATGAATGAGATGATAGATCAGAATTTCAGCTTTCATTTCCTGATATGTACATCTAGATGTTAGGGCTGCACGATTATGGCCAAAATGATAATCACGATTATTTTGATCAATATTGAGATCACGATTATTCATTGATTTTAGGGACAACATATTTTTATTGCACTTTCACATTTAAATAAACAGACCACTGCTTTCACCTCCATGTTGTGCTACATTCCTGCTAATGTACAAATCTTTGCATAAAATTAGACTGATCCTTAAAGTGCATCGTCTCGTAGAAGCAAAATATCAATAAAATTGTACCCAAAATATACGATAAGTAAAAATAAATATGCATTCAACCAGATGAAAATATACAATCAAATACAACAATATGCAACCAAATGAAAACAATTCAGGCCTATGCAGAAAAGGCAATAACAGTGTTTACACAAGGAGAGATGCAGCCAAATCACCCAATAGAGAGGTTTTGTACCGGAACCCAGAAGTTAGCATCACACTGTTAGGATTTTCCCATAGGCTTTTGGATTAGTGCAAATAAAATAAGATCTGTGATCAACAAAAGTTTACATGCTTTGTGCATCAAGATAATTTTCACAAATGAACACAACGTTTATGAAGTTTGAAGCCTAAATACAACAGCTAACTGTATAAACGATATAAACGAACTACACCATGGTCGCTTGACTTCAACGTCACCATCACCACGCTTCCAACTACTTTTCCAAACATGACTTATAAACATTTTACATAATATGGATTTACTCTGGGGATGAATCTTCATCCACGTTTTTTTTTTTTTTTTGGGTGGGGGTAATTGTGCACAGCATACCTGAATCTGCAAAGTTTTTTCCTGTTCGGTGTGATGACATTTAATGCCCCCGACAACGTCTGCTGTCCCATTTAGCAACATGTTAACAATCGCCTTTTTCAATACACGTAAAATCTTTTTAAAAAATCATGAGTGGGGTATTACTGGTGTATTTTATGTTGTAGAATAAAACGTGAAAATATTTTGAGCTTGTGTTCACCACAGACCTTATTTCAGGGTTTTAACCAAAATCCCATTAAAAAACCCATTGACTTTGGGACGATGGAACCGAAGTGCTAAAATGCTAACTCGTTTTTGGCATAAAAATGACGTCATCCCTGCACTACTCTATGGTGACTGGCTGTAAGTTTAGGAAGCGCTTGATTTGACATGCAGTCAGAGTTTTCTATGAGCGCAGGATAAACTTTAAACGTCAATATTGCAGTCGATCATGTTCATGTAATCGTGGGCAGTCAAAGTAATCAAGATCAATATTTGATTAATTGTGCAGCCCTAATATATATGTTAAACAACTGAAAATATGGCACTGTTGTTGGCAGAACTGTTAGGTAAGCAAAAGTATAGGAACATAGTCTAAGAATTGTGGGTTATTTTCTTGGTTTTTTGATTATTATAATGCATTTCTCTGTACATTGGAAAACAGAGAAATTCATGACAATGCATGTTTTTGTAGACTTCTAAATTAATTCTGCTGCCATCATCATGACTTACATCATCAATAAAGATTAGTGAGTCCATTACAGAAGCAGCCATGAAAGCCCAAGCCATGACATGACACCATGCTTAACTGATATACTTGTATGTTTTAGATAATGAGCAGATCGATTCCTTCTCCACACTTTGGCCTTTTCATCACTTTGGTAGAGGTTAATCTTGGTTCATCTATGTATTTCTTTGAAAATTTCTGATTCTTACTGCTCATGAGTGGTTTGAACCGTGTGGTATGGCCTCTATTTTTGCACTTGAAGTGTTCTTCAATGGTGGATTGTGGTACCTTCACCCCGCCCCATGAAGGTTGTTGGTGATGTCACTAAGTGTTGTTTTGGGGTTTTTCTGCACAGCTTCACAGCACAATGTTTCTGTCATCAACTGCTGTTGTTTTCCTTGGCCAGAAACCATTGGTTTCTTTCTTTTTCAGGACATTCCAAACTGTTGCAATGACTATGCCCAGTGCTTCTGCATAGCATATTTCTGAAAGATTTTTCCTCTTTTCTCTTCTTCAAATTGGCTTGCTATTCTCCCATAGATAGCTGTCTGGACTTTATGTTGGTTTATCCTTTTTAACAACAAATGCAGTCTTCACAGCTGAAAACTAGGATGTCTACCAAGAGTAGACATTCAGAGCTATTAATTCCTTAAACAATCAATTTAACAGTTCACACCTGGGCAGCAGAGAAACACCTAAATTAGGCAAGTGAAAAGCTAAGTCGCTGATTTATGGACCCAATCTGTGGACATTTTGGTGGTGCTGGGATCTGAACTATTCAACTCTTCAAATCAGTAGCCATGGGCCTAAACTCCTGAGCCACCACCTCACTGGACAAATGAAAACATTAAATGTGCAACCTAAATTAGCAACTGTAAGATTTTTTTTTTGTAAGAGGAATCTGGACACTAGTAAACCACTGGAACACTTTCACTGAATGACACATCCACAAGCTCGTTAGCATTCCAGTTTCTCACCACATGCCTATGTTGCATCAGCTCCTCTCTAATGGTGTCCTTCCCACTCAGCTGCTTTTTCTTTTCAAATCGCATAATGGTTTAAATAGCTGAGTATTTCAGACAGCAGCAGTCTGAATGCATATTAGAGCATGAGTGAGATGAATGATATAGGATAGAGAGGAAGAGATAACAGCAGCATAGCAGAGATAAAGATGGATAGGTCTGGTAAAAACTGGAGGATGAAAGTGAAGAAAACACAGAGGAGTCTTAAATGTACCCATAAAATAAAGATAAAGAAATTCTCTTCCCATAGGAGTTACCAGTCACATACATACTCAGTATCCTTCTGCTTCAATCCATCAGCATAGTACATTTCTATTACCTTTTCTCTTACTTGTCACAAATGTGTACTAATCATCAAACTTTTTTCATCAGGCTGTGTGCGTGTGTGTGTATACGCTGTATTAATCCATCCATACCGCTTACTCCTTCTTCAGGGTCACGGGGAAAAATTCCTCTTCATCTTAAGTATTTTAGCAGAAGCCTTCAGGTTTTGCACCAAAATTGACTGGTATTTGGTGCTATTCATTATTCCATCCACCCTGATTAAAGCCCCAGTTCCAGCTGAAGAAAAACAGCCCAAAATTATGATGCTGCCACCACCATGCTTCCCCATGGGGGTGGTGTACTTTTGGTGATGTGCTGTGTTTTTCTTTTCTTTTTTGTGCCAAACATATCTTTTGGGTTTATGAACAAAAAGTTAAACTTTGGTCTCATCAGACCATAACATTATTCCACATGGTTTTGGGAGATTGGATGTATTTGTTTATATTTTGGTTAAAAAAGGCTTCCGTCTTGCCACTCTTCCCCCTAGGCCGGATGAAGAATTCAGGAGTTTGCGGTCACATGTAGGGAGCAACAAGTACTTGCCAGAAATTTCTGCAATTATTTTAATGTTGGTGTAGGCCTCTTGGCAGTCTCCCTGACCAGTTTTCTCCTGATCTTCTCATCAATTTTAGAGGTAAGTCCTGTTCTGAGTAGTGTCACTGCCGTGCTATATTTTCTCCACTTGTTCATTATTGTCTTTACAGTGTTCCATGCTATATCCAATGCCTTGAATTTCTTTTGTAACCCTCTCCTGATTGATATCTTTCAACAATGAGGTCCTGTACCTGCTCTGTAAACGTTTTCCGGCCCATGGTTTTTCCCAGTTGGATGTTACCAAGAAGATGTCAGGAAAATCCTATAGGAACAGCTGTACTTTATTTGGGGGTAATTAGTCACTTTAATGTATGGCAGGCGTATACTAATTAGTATTTAACATGAGTTTGAATGTGATTGGTTGATTCTGAACACATTCCCACATTCCCAATTATAAAAGGGTGTGCGCACCCATGCAAGCTGGGTATTGGAAGATTTTTGTTTTTCTTTTTTTTCCCAAAAAGCATTTCTGGGTGTTTGTCACTTGATATTTATATGTTGCAATTTCACAATAAAGGAGAAAATGGTTCTGACATGATCTAACATAATAACATTTTTTACATCACAAAAACCTGCCGTTTTACCCGAAGTGTGTAGATTTTTTTTATATTCGCTGTAAATATCATAAGAACAACGTAAGAACAAATCAATTACAGTAACCTACTGTGGTAAAACATCAGCAGCAATCAAGTGCACTGACAACAGAATTAGTTGGACAATTTCCAAATTCCTTGGAGATCTTAATTAAACTATATAAAAAAAACTCAAATTAATTCTAAAAGGTTTGTATTAATTTCAGATTCTCCACTTCATATGATGAGCATTATCCATTTTAGAGAGGGGGCAAGGCTCGAGAAGCTCAAGAAGGAGTCGAGAAGAATAACATCGCTCCAGTTTTCTAGCAGACATGCCATCTGCTCGACTCCCTCACACAACACCCCATCTCTCTCCATCTCTCTCTCTCCAACTCGCCACCACGTTTTCTCTCTCTGTCTCTCTCTCTCTCTCTCTCACACAGTTTCAATAAGGTAGCACAGATTTCCACCGCTATTCACTACGGATACACACCCCTGTCAGAAGGTGTCACCTCTGTAGCACAGATCTGGTGGAGTTTAGTGTACCAGCATGCCAAAGCAGCAGGGTGTGGGAGGTTAATAATCATAAGTATCATTAATTCATGCTGAGATATGATGCGATATCTCTGATCTTGGCCAGAGATGGTTGCTTGAGTTACAGATGCAGACACACTCCCAAAAGGTTTCATGACTGCAGTCTTGAAGTGTCAGTAACACATGGTCCACATGAGAACCTGTCTGCATACACAGTTTCCAAATCAAGCTTGTTGTTTAACATGAGAGATTATTAAGCTGTTTTCAGTTGCATAAATAATACTGATAAACACAAACAAACAATGTAAAGAGAGAAAAGGACCCATAAAAGGAGGCCATCAAGCTGTCCTGTATGTGTGGATCAGCAGCCAAGGGGATAATTACAATTACCCCCCTGCCAGGCAGCAAGCTGTGCCCAAGACGCTGTCTGTGGTGATGCTGGTACGTGGCTGCCTGCCATGCCCTTTTTGTTGGATTTGTGGGATCCCGATCCCATTCCCATTGCATACAGTGGGGGAAATAAGTATTGAATGCGTCATTTTTTTCAGTAAATATATTTGCAATGAGGCTATTCACATGAAATTTTCACCAGACATCAGTATTAACTCAAGAAATCTGGAAACATAAAGAATTCACAACATTAAAGTGCATAAATAAAGTTATGTGTAATAAAATGGAATGGCACAGGAAAAAAGTATTGAACACTCTAAAAAAAAAAAGCAGTTCTCCAATGCAAGGTAAGGCAAGGAACCAGCTGAAATCCATAAGTAGTTAGAAAGTAATTATACCTCCTATCTGTGAAAATTAATATCAGCTGGGTTAGCAAATTGATGGTCTATAAAAAGGCGTTTTGTTACCAAGGTGTCACACAAGAAACATCTCATGATGGGTAAAAGCAAAGAGCTCTCCCAAGACTTTCACAACCTTATTGTTACGAAACATATTGATGGAATCGGATACAGACATATTTCAAAACATCTGAATCCTCCAGTAAGCACCATTGGGGCCAATATCCACAAGTGGAAGCAACATCACTCCATCATCAACCGGCCACGCACAGGAGCTCCTCGCAAGATCTCTGACCAGGGAGTCAGAAGAGTAACCCAAGAGCCAAGGACCACTCGGAAAGAGCTCCAGAAACACTTGGAGGCAGCAGGTACCATCGTTACAGAGAAAACAATAGGCAATGCACTCCACTGCTCATGCTCACCCCGCAAGACTCAATTACTAAAGAAAAGGCATGTCGAAGCTCGTTTAAAGTTTGCTACAACTCATTTGGAAAACCCTATGAAATACTAGGAGAGTGTAGTCTGGTCAGACGAGAGCAATATGTAATTTTTTGGCTGTCATACTACACACCATGTTTGAAGAAGAAATGGCATTGCACATCACCCTAAAAATATTATACCAACAGTGAAGTTTGGAGTGGAAGCATCATGGTGTGGGGCTGTTTTTCATCGCATGGTATTGGTAGACTTCATATAATTGAAAGAACGATGAATGGAGCCCTTTACCGGAAGATTCTTGAGAAGAATCTGCTGCCATCCACCAGGATGATGAAGATGAGACGTTGGTGGATGTTCCCGCAGGACAATGATCCAAAGCATTCAGCAAAGGAAACTCTCAATTGGTTTCAGAGAAAAAAATCAAGGTGTTAGAATGGCCCAGTCAATCACCTGACTTAAAGATTTAAAGACAATATTTTTAGAAGAATGATCCAAAATCACACCTGAATACTGCGGCCCATTCATTTCTTCATACAGGAAACGTCTTGAAGCTGTTACTACAAACAAAGGCTTCTCCACTAAGTACTAAATAAATTTCAGTTAGTCTGTTCAATACTTTTTTCCTGTGTCATTCCTCTTTATTACACATAACTTAATTTATGGACTTTAATGTTTGGATTTCTTTATGTGTGGATTTCTTGAGTTAATACTGATGTCTGGTGAAACTTTCATGTGAATAGTCTCATTGAAAATATATTTCCGGAACAAAATGTTGACACGTTCAACACTTATTTCCCCCACTGTATTTCTAATTCCAACCAGAGTGTAAACTGTACATATATCAAGCACATGCACTGAATCATCCTGTGATTTTTTTTTTTTTACTTAACTTGCTACAAAATTAAACATCCAATTAGTACATAGATTAATAAATACAACACAAACCACTGTATTCCATTATTATATCGAATTTTGTTGAAATCCTATAAGTGAACAGCAGTAATCTGGTTAATCCTTTTTTTTTTTTTTTACATTCTGTGTAAGACTGTGTGAAATATTAATTTAAATTATGATCATACATCCCGTCTGTTTTGTTGAACAGTTACACCCAAGGTACAGTGCTCTGCCAGTTCTCAGAGATGGACCAAAAGTCCTTGTTTTGACTAACCACAAATCACATATCTCTGACACAGCAGTTTTCTGACACACACACATGGTGGACACACATATCTTCAGAGATAAACAAGTCCTCTGACTGAGCAGAGCAGAAGATGGTGTGTTAGGTATAACCAATGGGCACAGATATCTTTGTTTGAATGTAACCAATAGAGTGGGACTATGTCTGACTCATGTCCTACATATGAGTTGTTTATACAATCTGTCTTTGGAGATAATCTGAGGTATTGGTCTGTCTACCTGGCTCTGAGAACTGCAGTAAAGGAATCATTTAATAAAGAAAAGAGTCTCTGTCTCAAGGTGAATTTTTTAAAGTTAAATATTATTATTAATTTAAATCTTAATAAATAGTACTATTCATCACTATTTTATTCAATTTATTATTTATAAAAGTTGTTAATACTATATATATCATTCAAAGTATTTATGGATCAATGACGTGATGTCATCTTATTTTGTCCATCTGTATTATTTTAAATAAAAACAATGTATTAAATTGTTCTTAAAAAGTTCCATATACATATATACATGCACACATACATATATACATGCACACACACACACACACATACATACATACATACATATATATATATATATATATATATATATATATATATATATATATATATATATATATATATATATATATATACACACACACACATACATTAGTACATCTAAAATATATGAAACAACGTAACTTTTTTTTTGCTTTTTATTCTTAGGTTGTTTTTTTTTTTTTTTACATTTACAGAAAATGTTTTCGAAGTCCAAGGTATCAAATGTTGTTGAGCTTCACAAAATGGGAAGTGGCTATAACAAATAGCACAAGCATTGAAAATGCCCGTTTCCACCATCAGGGCAATAATTGAAGTTCAAGTCAAATCAACCTGGAATTGGACGTGTGTCTATACTGTCTCAATGCACTGTGAAGAGGATGGTTCGAGTGGCCAAAAAAATCTCCAAGGATCACAGCTGGAGAATTGCAGAAGTTAGTTGTGTCTTTGGGTCAGAAAGTCTCCAAAACTACAATCCAAAGTCACCTACATCACCACAAGTTGTTTGGAAGGATTTCAAGAAAAAAGCCTCTACTCTCATCTAAAAACAAACTCAAGTGTCTTCAGTTTGCCAGACACTACTGGAACTTCAAATGAGATCGGGTTCTATGGTCAGATGAAACCACAATAGAGCTTTTTTGCAATAAACACCAGAGGTGGTTTTGGCACACAGAGAGGTAGTCATATGGAAAAGTACCTCATGCCCACAGTTAAATATGGTGGTGGCTCTTTAATGTTTTGGGACTGTTTTTCTGCCAGAGGACCTGGACATTTTGTTAGGATACATAGCATCATGGACTCGATCAAATATCAACAGATATTGAATGAAAACGTGACTGCCTCTGCCACAAAGCTTAAAATGGGCCGTGGTTTGGATCATCCAGCAGGACAATGATCCAAAACATACATCAAAATCAACACAAAAATAGTTTACTGACCACAAAATCAAGGTCCTGCCATGGCCATCCCAGTCCCCTGACTTGGAACCCATAGAAAACCTGTGGGGAGCTGAAGACGAGAGTCCACCAGCATGTACCTCAAAATTTGAAGGATCTGGAGAGATTTTGTATGGAGGAATGGTCTCAGAACCCCTGTCATGTACTCTCCAACCTGATCAGGCCTTATAGGGGAAGACTCGGAGCTGCTACCTTGGCAAAGGGAGGCAGCACAAAGTATTGACTAAAAGGGTGCCAATAATTGTTGCACACCAATATTTAACCTTATATATATATATATATATATATATATATATATATATATATATATATATATATATATATATATATATATATATATATAAACCTGTGTTTGTTATATGATGTTTGATATCCATGAGAGCATCCATTAGAGTATTTTGGGGAATTTTTTAAACAAAAGATCAAAAGTTGAAACAATAAAAGCAATTTTCACAGCCTTTTTTGCTCATATTTTTTTTACCAAGGGTGCCAATATTAGTGGAGGGCACTGTATATCCATATAAAGGTAATATATTATTTTAAATATCACGATCACACCACAGAACTTTTTATGGGCAAAAATTGGATGATTTGGTAAAAAAAAAAATAAAAAAAATGTAAAAAAAATATATAAATTATTTGATTTCATGTTTGTATTAAAATGTATGGGTACAGGGCTGTTAAAATATTTGAATGATTGTTTAAAAAAAAAAAAGCAAAGCAAGATTTTTATGATTTTGAAAAACCCCTTTCAGAGCATAGCAAGATTTTTATGATTTTGAAAAAGCCCTTTCAGAATCCTAATCCATCATTGACCCATATATCACAATTGTTCCACTCAGTTTAATACACCCTAAACTACATCCAGCTGCTATACTTCCACTATTATGTAATTTAAAACTGAGCCTACCATTTCCACTTAAGGTGCAATATTTGTATATTAGGTACAATATTAGGATCGTAATTGTGTTGTGTGAGATGTATCGTGTTGTGACCAAAAATTCCTAATACATGTAAAAATACAGTGCACCTGGAAAGTATTCACAGCGCTTCACTTTTCCACATTTTGTTATGTTACAGCCTTATTCCAAAATGGATTAAATTCATTATTTTCCTCAAAATTCTACAAATAATAACCCCTAATGACAATATGAAAGCGGTTTGTTTGAAATCTTTGCAAATTTATTAAATATAAAAAACAAAAAGTCAATAAAGGCAAATAAATAAAGGAATGTTTAAATCAGTACTGGTATAGTGGAGTATTCCTGGCACCACACATTTGTTTTCACTGTTCTCACACAACTGATACAACTTGCCTGCTAATTGCGGTTCACTTAACAAATCCCGTCAGCTGTGTTGAAGAAAGAAAAACACAAACAGGCAGAGCATAGTATCACCTAGAGTCAAGTTAAGAATTTCTACTCTGACAGAGTTGCTCATTAAGCTGACTTCAGATTATTTGTGTTTTCCATATTGTGACACAACATTGCCATTGCATACTCAGTGTAGTTTCCTTAAGAGTTAAGTAATAAGCTTTCCCCTAGTGGAATTTTACTCTCCATGGGAGTCCAAGTTCTGCTGACTGAGCAGATGGGTTTTCAGAAAAATCTCTGTGGTTTGTGAATAAATAGGAAGTTAGAATTCCTTTGAAAACCTATGATGATGCAGCAGAAATATGAACAGCCAGCATGATACTGAAAGTCAACATGACTGAAAGTTTGTGAACCCTTTAGAATTTTCTAGATATCTGCATAAACATGACCTACAACATCATCAGATTTTCACACAAGTCCTAAAAGTGGACAAAGAGAACCCAGTTAAACAAATAAGAAAAAAATATTATACTTGGTAGATTATTTATTGAGGAAAATTATCAAATATTACATACATGTGAGTGGCAAAAGTATGTGAACCTTTGCTTTCAGTATCTGATGTGATCCCCTTGTTCAGCATAACTACATCTAAACGCTTCTGGTAATTGTTGATCAGTCCTGCACATCGGCATGGAGGAATTTTAGCCTATTCCTCAGTACAGAACAGCTTCAATTCTGGGATGTTGAATTTATAATACTCACACCCACTATGCCTGTCTTCACCATAGAACATCAACCACTAACAATAGTTCCATCCTTTGAATACCTGGGCAGCATCCTATCTGAGGGCTGCAACATCAACCACAAAATAAAACAAACCTCTGCAGCTTTCAGCAAACTCAGATGAAAGGTCTTTCAAAACAAACACCTCCATCTTGACACCAAAGTTTCCATCTATATATCCGTCTGGATTGCCACTCTCCTATACAGCTGTGAAGCCTTGGTCACATACAGCCGCCACCTAAGGATGCTGGATTGCTTCCATATAAGATGCCTACAGCGAATCTTGGGGTTCATGTGGTGTGATCATGTATCACATTCCGAAATGCTTGCAAGGACAAACTGCAAGAGCATGCATGACACCAATTTAGCTGGTTTGGGCATGTTATTAGGTTGCCTCCAGATTGCTTGCAACGGCAAGTCCTGTATGGACAACTTCATCTGGGCCACCAGTCTGCAGGGGGTCAGAAGAAGCAGTACAAAGACCAGCTAAAAACATCACTGAGGAAATGTCAAATCGACCCCTCATGACTAGAATTAGCTGCCATTAACCATTCCATCTGGGGGCAGCTCTGCCACACAGGAATAGAGCAAATGTAATTGAAGAGAAACATGAACAAACAGCAAAAAAGACTAGGGAGATATACAGCCAATGCCTGCCTCCACTAACCCAGACTTCACATGTCCAACATGCAATAAAATTTGTAGATCACAAACTGGGCTCTGTAGCCATCAAATAACACACCGTTAATGAGGAGGAATGTCATCATAATACACAATGGACTACCATAATCTTAACTATGACTAGGGATGCCACCTCCTGTGCATATTTTACTTAGTTCTTTCACCAAGGTCCTAAATAGTTAATATATGATTATGTATATTGTCAAACACATTCATCAGGAGAGAGGCATATGAGAGGAAACTACCTGCACATGGTCACTAGTGCATTCAATCAGCTCCAACAGTTCAAGAATAAATATATTTTTAGGAAAACCGCACATGTGGCAACGTTGCTCCAAATAACACTTACTGCTATTTTACTACTACAAAATGTAAATGCAAAACAGCTGTGAAATTAATTTGCATGTTGACACAGAAAAACTTATTAGGAAGGGGAAAATGTGTGTTATGAGTGCTGCTTAAAGACTAAAAGAGACAGCTGTCTGCTGTCAGGTCACCAGATAGGTCAAGAGTGTGTAATTAGGGAAAGGAAGCTTTACAAGACACTAAAGTATGAAGCAACCCACAGAGAACCTGCAGGTATAATACTGAAAGGTCGACCAGCCATAGTAATCAGTGAGATGAGTCAATATCTGCCTGCACTTTAAATCAAAACAACATAATTCAATATTCATCTCCCCTGCACATGTCCACTATGCAAATCCATCATGCAAACACACAGTTGTCCCATGCAACAATCTCTAACAGTCATGTGAATTATTCTTGCTCCAGTCTTATCATCTGCTGAAAAGCAACATATTAGTTATTAAGTTTGAATTGAAAGGGGATATAATTACATTACGTAAAAAGTTCAAAAGTGATCGTATAACAAACAAATTGACACAAATATTGGCCATTGTTCCGCTTCTTCTAAACTCATACATTACTTATACATCAACTCATACTCGTGTACCTTGTTGCCATTAGTGTGACAGCTTGTGACTGGGGTCACATCTATAGCTACCAAAGCTTCAGATAGACTTAAATTGTCTCTCATCATCTCCTTTCATCTTTTCAGGCTATAATGAGCATGTTTTCTACTTTACAAAGTCAATCTGAACATGCCTAATAGCTTGAGTTGGGTTACCCATGAACTGTTGTGTTGCTCAACACAGCGGTTACCTCTCAGTTACTTGCTAGATCCATCTTCCCTCAATGCTCTGAGCCGCTAGCATGTTTGAATGGGTCTCCCTCACCATACCGTGCTCTCCAACCCTGGAGTTTTAGAAATTAACTGAACTCAGCTAAGGGCCAGAGTTGGATTTCTCTCTATTTTCGCCACTACTTCCCCAGACTGGAGCCTTCCTTGGTGCTTCAGCCCAGTTCTGCAAGCCCTACGGTCTCCTGACTAGCAGGCCTTTGCCTAAGCATACCTAACACAATTGAGTGGTTGCTTCTGTTCACTCACAGGCTTGCTACATTAGCCAGACCACTCTCTTGGTATCTTTGCTCTATGTTTCCACGCCTCGACACCTTGCCGACCAGAGGGCTTGTGGCTAAACACTGCTTGTGTGTTGAAATGCTAATCGTAGGTAGCCTAGTATGTTAGCCTTATCTAAACATTTACATTATTCATTTTGCAGACGCTTTTATCCAAAGCGCCTTACAAATGAGAAAATACAAGCAAAGCGATATCAAGCAGAGAACAATACAAGTAGTGCTACCATACAATATCCATTAATTGAGTTCCAGAAGAAGCATAGTGCGCAGAGTAGAGGTGTACATGCCAGAGTAAATTTTTTTTTTGGTTAGGTGGTCACGGAAGAGGTGGGTCTTTAGCCATTTTTTGAAGATGGTGAGAGATTCTGTGGTCCGGATTGAGGTTGGAAGTTCATTCCACCACTGAGGAACAGTTATTTTGAAGATTCTTTAAAGGTACCTTGAGCCACGCTGAGTAGGTACTACTAAGCATCAGTCATTGACTGATCGCAGATTGCGTGAGGGAATGTAAGCTTTAAGGAGAGTGTTGAGGTAGGAGGGTGCTGTTCAAGACAAAGTCTTGTAGGTGAGCATCAAGGCCTTGAATTTGATACGGGCGGCTACAGGAAGCCAGTGGAGGGAGATGAAGAGGGGTGTGACATGGGTTCTCTTGGGCTGGTTGAAGACGAGGCGTGCTGCCGCATTCTGAATCATTTGAAGGGGTTTGATGGAGCTTTCCGGGAGGCCCGAGAGTAGCGAGTTGCAGTAGTCCAGTTTTGAGATAACAAGAGCCTGGACTAGTAGTTAAACAAAGTGCCACAGCCTAACAATGACTGATAAACAGAGTATGAAGCCAAGGAAGTGATGAGTCGATGGGCCTTGGCCAAAAAAGCTCTGAAGAGTCAAGTACAGGTTCAGGAACCAGAAAGTAGCACTGCCAAATGGGCCAGCCATGTGGCACAGTCACATCACTAAAGGCTGGCTTGTTAGCTAGGCACCTACATAAGTTTTGTCAGCCTCATGTAAGCTCTAAACTGACAGTTAGATGCTCAGGTCCCTATCAGGAGCCTGAGTCTGTGGGTTGAGTCCTGTGGAGTCTGTCCATGAAGGAATGGGGCCTGGACAACAGCCAAAAACACATCAGACCAGTTGGATCTGACGAGAATGTCACATGGGTACAAATTTAATTTCCACCATCGTCCTCATTTTAGTTACTCAAGACCTTTTAAATTTTTGACCTCATTAAATTTGCTGCTCTGTTCCAAAGAGCCCTTAGTACACAGATCCTGTGCACTGTCCAATTCCTAAAGTGCCTACAGAGAGTGTTCACACACACACTAGGTGTGTATAACAGGTGTCAGATCATTGCTCTCTCACACAATTGTGATGTTACAGGAAGTCCTAAAATGCCTACACATTTCCCTCTTCACATACTGTACACAACGATAGTGACACACTCTTGTCACTCTCACACACATGTACCATGACAGTGGTACTTATACTTATAGGCTTATCTCTTTTTCTCTTTCCCACCCACGCACAAAGTTTTCAGCGTTCGTATCTCTGACTCGTTCACAAATTTATTTCTCATGGACAATATGTACATCCGTCACCATGGAAAGCCACATAAAACACAAAGAATTTTATAAAGTCAAAACAATTCATTCATTTACTTCATTCATTACAAGGACTTCACAACTTTTCTTCTCTTCACATATTCATGCACAATTTCCCCAGAGTTCTTTTTTTCCCCCATTAAAGGCAAATTATGTATGTGCTAATATTCACAATAATTACATTTACCATGATTTATAAAACTGGATTTGAAATACTACAATTTAAATGATCTGTTCTCATCCAGCAGCACTTTAAGTGAATAAGAGCCCCAGTAGGCAACATATTCACTACACATCATCACTTTAACCCTGCTGGACCATGTTTACCCACAATCACTCACTTACTTATCAGCTAAAAATAAATGGATCACAGAAGTAGTGATAATCATTTAAAGCTATACTGTATACCTTTACTGGTAAAAGCCTAAATACCTAAACATTATAGTCTCGAGAGATGAATGACTGTTTTTGCAGATGTCACGTTGCAGTGAACTCACAAGTACAGTTCCCAGAATGCAGTGCCAACTACAAACATGGCTGACAAGAACTATACTTCCCGGTCACGCATGCGCTCACGTTCTCCGGAGTACTGAGTGTGAACACCTGTACTTTATCGTAGGTTATAAAAGGCCTCGTTAACTTCAGAGTCTCGCAAAGTAAACGCTCAGCAGTCTTTCCTCTGTCGTTCACCAAGCCTCTGTCTTGGATTTCTACGATTTTTGGAGTTACCGCCTGTATTTGGATTACGATTCCCTGCCTAGCCCAGTTTGGATTGTTCGCCCGATCGCCTGACCTACTGCTGTCTTCAGTGTTTTGTCTTCCGCCTGATCCTTGCACTCTAGTCCCGTTCGTCCGCGCTTGCCTCCAACCAGGTACCGTAACAGCAGACAGATTTGGTGCCTCTAATTAACCATAAGTAGTTCTTTAGAGTAGGCTAGCGTGTCAGTAGTCATTCACCTTCACTACATTATATTATAGCACAATTCCATACACTCTTAAATATTACAAAAGAAATATAAGAAATCAGAGAGCAAGAATTCAATTCAATTCATTTTTATTTGTATAGCGCTTGTTACAATAGACATGGTCTCAAAGCAGCTTTACAGAAATATCAACACGGTATACAGATATTAAAGTTGCGAATTTATCCCAACTGAGCAAGCCACTGAGTGGCGACGGTGGCAAGGAAAAACTCCCTAAGATGTTTTAAGAGGAAGAAACCTTGAGAGGAACCAGACTCAGAAGGGAACCCATCCTCATCTGGGTAACAATAGATATTGTGAAAAAGTTCATTATTGACTTATATGAAGTCTGTATGGCCTTAGAAGCAGCCGTAAATTAAAGTAAGAGGAACAAATAAGAGGAAAAATAAGAGGAACCAATCATCCTCCTGAGTACTGTATACAGTCCCCTCTGAAAGTTTTGAAGCAAGGCCAATTCTATTGTTCCTGCCATACATTAAGGACATATAGGCTTTCATTTCAGTATTAATTTCCTGATATTTACAATGAGATGTGTTAAATAACTTGCCACCTTTCGTGGTAGTCCACCCAATTTTTAGATGAGCAAAAGTATAGGAACAGTATTAAAGTAAATAACACTTAATATTTGGTTGCATATCCCTTGCTTGCAATAACTGCATCAAGCTGATGACCCACTGACATCACCAAACTTTTGATGCAAATATTTTTCTTTGTGTTGTTTTCCCAGGCTTGTACTAGTTTCTTTCAATTGTTGTTTGTTTGGGGGAGGGGGATTCTCCCTTCAGCCACCTCTTCAGGAGTTTCATGCTCAACTGGGTTGAAGTCTCAACCCCAGACATGCATAGAGCAACTGGCTTCCTTCTCTCCCCTCTCAGAGATTGATGTCTCAAAACTCCTCCTCTCTAACTGTCCCATCACCTGTCCTCTTCACAATATCCCTTCTCACCTTCTTCAGTCCATCCCTCCCACACTATTACCTGCACTCACACACATCTTTAACATATCCCTCTCTACTGGCATCTAAGCAGGCCTAGGTTAGCCCACTGCTTAAAAAACCGTCACTTAATCCTGCTGCCATTGATAACTACAGACCTGTTACCCTCCTCCCTTTTCTTTCCAAAACCCTTGAAAGAGTTTTTAACCAACTCTCCAGTTTTCTCACACAGAACAACCTCCTGGACACCAAGCAGTCTGGCTTCAAGAGCAATACCTCCATGGATACTGTTCTGCTTTCCATCACTGAAGCCTAACGACTAGCAAGAGCAACCTCAAGATCATCTGTCCTCATCCTACTCGACCTCTCTGCTGCGTTCGACACTGTGAGTCATCAGATCCTCCTGTCAACTCTCTCCGGCCTAGGCATCACTGGAACGGCTCTGTGCTGGGTGGAATCCTATCTCTCAGACAGATCCTTCAAGGTACTGTGGAGGGGCGGTATTTCTGAAACTCAGCAACTCAAAACTGCCATTCCGCAGGGGTCAGTTCTGGGTCCACTGCTCTTTTCTATCTACACTACATTTCTGGGGCAGGTGATTGAGTCTCATGGCTTCTTATACCATTGCTATACTGATGACACCCAGCTCTATTTGTGCATCCAGCCTGACGATCTGTCTGTCTCTGCACGAATCTCTACTTGCCTGTCAGACATCTCGGTCTGGATGAGGGAACAGCACCTTAAGCTCAACCTGGCAATATCTGAGGTTCTCGTCATCCCAGCCTGTCCGTCAATCAACCACAACCTCACTGTACAGCTCGGCTCAACCACACTCAAGTCAACCAGGTCGGCCAGGAACCTTGGGGTGACTCTTGATGACAGCTTGAGCTTTACAGGCCACATCTCAACAACTGCACGGTCCTGTAGGTTCATCCTGTACAACATCAAGAATATCAGACCCTACCTCACCGAACAGACTACACAGCTACTAGTCCAGGCTCTTGTTATCTCAAAACTGGACTACTGCAACTCACTACTCTCTGGCCTCCCAGAAAGCTCCATTAAACCATTTCAGATGATTCAGAATGCAGCAGCACGCCTCGCATTCAATCAGACCAAGAGAACCCAGGTCACACCCCTCTTCACCTCCCTCCACTGGCTTCCTGTAGCCACCCGTTTCAAATTCAAGGCCTTGATGCTCACATAGAAGATCTTGTCTGGAACAGCACCCTCCTGCCTCAACTCTCTCCTGAAGGCTCATGTTCCCTCACGCAATCTGCGATCAATCAACGACTGACGCTTGGTAGTGCCTACTCAGCGTGGCTCAAGGTCCCTTTCTACAACCTTCAAACTAACTGTTCCTCAGTGGTGGAATGAACTTCCAACCTCAATCCGGACCACAGAATTTGTCACCATCTTCAATAAACAGCTAAAGACCCACCTCTTCTGTGAACCCCTAACCAACCCTAAGAAATTTTTTTTAAAAATAATAAAAAACTTACTCTGGCACTTACACCTCTACTCTGCGCACTTTGCTTCTTCTAGAACTCAATTAATGGACCTTGTATGGTAGCACTACTTGCATTGTTCTCTGCTTGATATATCGCTTTGCTTGCATTTTCTCATTTGTAAGTCGCTTTGGATAAAAGCCTCTGCTAAATGAATAAATGTAAATGTAAACAAATGTAAGTTTGGTGATTGACTTGGCCAGTCTAAAACCTTCCACCCCCCCACCCCCCCACCCCCCCCCCACCCCCAATGAAGTCCTTTGTTGTGTTGGTAGTGCTTTTTGAGTCATCGTGTTGCTGCATGATGAAGTTTCTCCCAATTAGATTGGATACATTTCTCTGTACATTTGAAGACAGATTGCTTCTGTAGACTTCTGAATTCATTCTGCTGCTATCATCATAAGTTACATCATCAATAAAGATTAGTGAGGCCATTACAGAAGCAGCCATGAAAGCTCAAGCCATGACACTACCTCCACCATGCTTCATGAAGAGAGACTGCCAGAGCTTGTATGTTTTGGATCATGAGCAGATCCATTCTTTCTCCACACTTTGGCCTTTCCATCACTTTGGTAGAGGTTAATCTTGGTTCCAGAACTTCTGTGGCTCATCTCTGTATTTCTTTGTGAATTCCAATCTGGCTTTCTGATTCTTACTGCTCATGAGTGGTTTGCATCTTGTGCTATGGCCTATATATTGATTATATAGTATATTAGTCTATATTATAAATCTTCTTCAATGGTGGATTGTGATACCATCACCACTGCCCTGTGAAGGTTGTTGGTGATGTCACTAACTGTTTTGGGTTTTTCTTCACAGCTCTCACAATGCTTCTGTCATCAACTGCTGTTATTTTCCTTCGCCGACCTGTTCCATGTCTGGTTGTTAGTACGCCTATGGTTTCTTTCTTTTTCAGGACATTCCAAATTGTTGTATTGACTATGCCCAATGCTTGTGCAATATCTCTGATTTATTTTCCCTCTTTTCTTAGCTCCAAAATGGTTGGCTTTTCTCCCAAAGGCAGCTCTTGTGTCTGGTTGGATGTTTTTATCATCACAAGCAAAATTT
The DNA here is from genome assembly GCF_001660625.3 of Ictalurus punctatus. Taxonomy (NCBI): domain Eukaryota; kingdom Metazoa; phylum Chordata; class Actinopteri; order Siluriformes; family Ictaluridae; genus Ictalurus; species Ictalurus punctatus. The sequence goes on from NC_030435.2 coordinate 13,059,887, forward strand.
AGGGCTCAAACCAAGAGTAGACATTCAGAGTTATTAATTCTTAAAGCATTCAATCTAACAGGGCATGCCTGGGCAGCAAGAAACACCCATCAGTCAGATTTTCAATATTTTTGATCACTTGAAAAAAATTTTTTCGGTGAGATCAAACAAAAGGTGCCATGTTCTAAATTGTTTAACACATCTAGATGTAAATATGAGGAAATGAAAGCTGAAATTCTGATTTATCCTCTCATTCATCTTTTGATCTCAAACTCAACTATCTTCAATGAATAGCGAAAACAATAGTATTGGCCTTACTGTGCCTATACTTTCTGAGAGGATGGTATGTCTTCACCATGTG